>NW_010312928.1:19431-50077 GCF_000700745.2 Antrostomus carolinensis
AATGTGCTGCTGGTGAAGCTGTCACATCGTGTCATGTCACAGCACCCAAAGATTCTCACGTCCCAAAGAGGCAGAGAAGACGACCTACCAGCTTTTCTGAGCTGAGCAAGTCTCACCAGGGCTCAGGAGTGAAGCATTTGCCTTTTCTTTCCCCCATTCAGGGAGGGAGGGTAGAAAAGCCCTGTGGCAACAACCTCTCCTGAACCACAGAGACATGGATCTCATAGGCCCATGGAAAAAGGCAGGAACTGAACTCATCAAAGTCATCTCTGGCTACCACTTGAATAATATACCCTGTCCTCACCAGCTTGCAGAATGTGGTATGGCACATAATGTTACCTTAACATTTGATCTACTTAATAAGCCCCACATTTTTTCTCCTTCTTGTCTTCTGGCTCTGTTACAAATGGCAGTAAAAGAGTAGGACCGGCAGGAGAGGCCGCAAAGAGAACACGAGGGAGAATGTGGCAGAAATGTACTTTGCTCTTTCTCATCGTTCCTGGCCTCCCTCCGGGCTTGTATTCATCTATGAAGATGTCTTTTCTAAATGCTGGAAGGTCAGAGGTGTGGATGGAACATAATTCTGTGCATCGGTGTGCTTGGCTCAGTCGAAGGAGCACTTATTCAGCGGCAGAGAGAGATTTCTGCAAGGACAACACGAAGCCCTGGCACGGCTCCCCGAGGCCAGCGGGAAGGACTGCAGCAGTGTGGGCCAGGACCTCACCACTGGGACACCTGGGAGCTGGGTGCTTACTGGTTTTGAACACTCAGAGGGAGGGTACATATCCTGTCCTTGGGCTCAGCATAAGACTTTCCTGTTGAATGAAGCAAAGGCCTTAATCAAAGCATGTAGCAATTTGCAGCATCAGGACAGCACTCATCCCAGTGAGACCAGTGCTTGAGCTGGTCAAGCCCTCAAAATAGGACTTTTGACACTATAAGTTTGGGTTTTCTTCCCCTGTCCTTTTTGAAAAGCAGGTAATTTCCATCTTCGGCCAAGCAGCTGAAACTGCTGTTCATGGTGCTTTACTCAGTTTTCCAGCCTGGTAAATCTCACTGCCAGAGCCAGCTTTAGATTTAAATATCATCTAATATCACGTCATTGAATAGCTGATGTGCAGCACTGGCCTGTGTATTTTAGGATGCGTCCCTAAACAAGCTCCAAGCCAACTAATCCTTCAATACCAGGCAAAGTCACCCCTTGGATCCACTCTCCTCCAGCCAGAACAATCTTTGACCAGGTGATTTTGGGGAGATTCTTAAATGTGAGGCTAAAATGCCCAGCTATATGAGAGGTGGATACAGAACAAACCTCATTCTTTTGTGCTACCCTGGCAGAAGTGTCAATAGAAGGATTATACATAATCTCATTAAAATTCACATTGCTGAGAATGGAGTTTGTGTTTGTTACACGTTCTCTATATTTAGACTCCATGTTGCTGTTGCCACTCAGCTCCTTTTTATCCAGAATTAGTGTCCTTAACAATAACAAGGCACGAGTGAAAACACACAAACACACACACAAACACACACACACACACACAAGCTCTGAAAACAAACAATATCACCTCCTGTTTCCTTAATCTCAATGCAGCTCATGTAGGTAAAGTGAATATTTTGTACAGAAAGATAAAGTGAAGTACAGGGAATTTTTTGGCTTCACCCAGGTTTTATAGTGAGTCTGTGGATGAAAATAGACTGAAACTGTTGCAGAGACGGCTGGAGCCCCTTCCAGTTACTGGCAGTGAGACTCCCCTGCAGATGTAGCTTTACCTCTCTGAAAAATCTCTCAGGAAAAGTTTTATACAAATAATTAAGGTTGGCAAGGAGCACCTAACTCTTTCTGGTTGCTGAAAAAAATTCCTCTGCTCAAGTTTGACATAGCAGAAATAATTAACGAGGGGAAAAAAAAAATTGAAAAGGCGATAAAATCTCTGCAAGCCCACCCCTCCGCCTGCCCTGGGTAACGTCACACTGTCTGCGGCAGCAACAGGGGGTTGCAATCAAATCTGAAACAGTGCAGCTGAGGACAGCATTAATTTAGAGTTTGGAGTCAGTCAGTACTGCAGAAAACCAACAGGCCCAATCCACAGTTGGTGTAAACTGGTGTAACTCTGCTGCTGTCAGGCTTGTGAACAGCAACTGAGGATCTGGCCGTAGCATTTTACCCCCTCTCCCCCACCCCAGGGGCTGGAGTAGCTCCTCAGAATCACTCTAGAGCCCATTAAAACAAAAGTAAGATACCTCCAATCATTATTACTCATTTTTATGGCCACGTTGTTCACAAATGACTGAATTTAGCTGTCAAATGTATAGAAAAGAAAAATAAAATCAAAGCATCAGCCATCTGCGCCCTAGAAAATGTTTGTATTTTCATCGGTTGTTTATGGCGAGAAGGTCTCAGCTCCTTTGTTCCACATCATATTAGTTATTGCATGGGAAATGAGTGTTTTTCACTTTGCCATTTATAAGGCTTTTGCATTCTCTCTCGCATGCACACTTGCTCTCTCCCTGTATGTATTTTTAGTCCATATGTCTTGGATTGACACATGGAATTGCGTTTGTTTTACTGGTTCTGTCTCTCTAATAGTTTTTCATTGCAAAGGGGATCCAATGTTCGTTATTTACTCTGCCTTCTTCCAGTGCCATTATTGCCAGCGCTCGGTTCAATCAATCCAATTGCCTGATAGCTCTGAGGTTCCCTGACCTATTTGAGTGTGAAGGAAACAGGAGCAGGGAGAGCTTTGAAACCCTGCCTGGGCTCATCTCGGAGGTGTTTGAAGAGGCTCAGCTCTTTGAAAGCTCACACTCGTACCTGTGCCATGGGTCAGATCCTCAACAGACCATGTCCCAGCTGAGACCTGGCCTCACAGGCTAAGCTTTATCCCTGGGATTTCCACAAATACTATGAGACAGGAGGGAGGAATCCACTGTCCTAATCATCTACCTTGAGGCATCTTAACAGCCACTCGGTTTTCCAGCAAAGTTTAGTGACTGTGCTCAGAAACTCGGGCCCTTTCAGAGCCTCTCTTAAGCAGAGTGCCCCAAATCCAGTGGCCACTTAAGAAAGTCTTGGCCAAAAAACATCAAGAATGAGTTGTCGCAAGTAAGAGCTCCACTCCATCAGATCATGTAAACACATATTTAGCTCTAAGTGGCTAAAAAATCCCTCTGAAAGCTGCCCACATTGAACACTTCTCTAGATCTGGCACCGTGTTTTGGGTGAGCATCGTATTTTTCCTCTTTCAAACTCCCTGAAGGAAAGTGCAAGCAGAAGTTAAAATCCCAGTGACCGCCTCCACTTTCATCCTGGCCTGATCTCATATTCTCTAACCTTACCTGGGAAAGTGCTGTAAACAGCAGGAGTGTAAATCTGCTGAGGTTACTCGGGCAAAGTAATATATGGTGCACCAGGGAGCCTCCTCTGAAACACAGAGCACCGGTGTGGGCCCCGTGTTATTAGATAGATGCTGCAGGAGAAGGGAAGGAGAAATAAAGGGCATCCAAGGACCAAACAGCTGCGTGATGCAGCCAACACTGGTCTTTGCACCTCTCCAGAATGACAACACCTCTGAGACACGGCATGGAAGTTTCAGAGGGGACACACGGACATACTCCTGCTGCACAGCAGAAGGGTGTCTCAAGTGCCCCAGTCTCAGAGGGTAAGTGGCCCTGGGGTTTGCAATAACCTCTAACAGGGATTTCCATCAGCCCACATCCTCCTGTCTCCTCCCAACAGTGGGTTTCAGAGCTGTGGAGCCCACCCGGCAGCACGGCGGGCAGCAAAGAGGGACGGCAGGGTACTGCAGAATTACACTTTGGTTCTGTCAGAAGATACTTGGTCTGACATTTCAGGCCTTCAGCAGCTAACACCATCCTGTATGGAAGATGCTTTAATGGCCCTAACCAAATCTTTCCACAAAACACCCACAAAACTCTGCAGACCTGTGCACTGGGACATTTCTGTCACCAAGGTCTCAGGAGAGTGTCACCTGCCTGGCAGCAGGACACAGAAAAGGGAGCGGAGACTTAGCGGCACGTAACGATCTACTGTCCATCAGGAGGGCGAAACCAGGCACAGGGGATGTCACTAACACACGGGGATGGTGTCACCAGCGACACCAAGAAGATTCCAAGGGCTGTCCCTGCTCTTCCACCCAGGCACAGGCAGCATGTGGTCGTCAGCCTGCAGTAACTCTGAATGAGAAATCCCCAGGAAAGCAGGCGAGGAAATGAATTCCAGGCCAGGAGCTCGGGCAGGGGGAGGGAAAGGGTGGAATGAGCGTCTCTCTTTTCAAGGCAGCTGGGCTTATTTTAATGGGCAAGGTCAGCAAAGAAATGACCAGGAAGAGAAATCGCTGCCATTACAAATCAGTCGCGATCTTGTATCAATTATTCCCTGCGCAGTTCCCTTGCCTTGGGCTGAAGCAAACACGGCCTAATCAGTTTTACATCTACGTTTAATTTTATTGGAAAGAGGAGCCAGCAATGCATCATGGGGCTGCTGTGTGACATGAAAGGTGACCCCTGCCAACTTAATGACACAATACATAACCCTTAATGAAGTCACTATCTTGTCCTTTTTTTGCTGTCTCAGCCTGATGATTTATGATGGCATCATTTTGCTTTGCCCTCTTTTCATTTCAGCTTGACAAAGTGGATGAAACAATTATCTTCGTTATCGGCCAGAGCAGTAGAAATGTGATAGTTGAGAATTTCTGCAGGTGGAGGGCCTCAGCTATGGATCAAGCGAATGGAAAAATACGCTGAGGAATTTTGGGGTTCCCTCCTTCTTTTCTTTCTCTCTCTCTGACTGCAACCTCCTGGAGATGGATAGAGGATGCCAACAAGCCTCGCAAGCCCTGTATCACTGTGGGAAGAAGTAATTTCAAGAGAAAGGGATCTCTGGAGCACCAGATAAAAGAAAGCTGCGAGGTGTCAATACATTTCAGCTTCTCTTCCTCTCCTCTCCATACACACCTGTGCTGGTATGATGTACACCCACAAATACACCTGGCAAAGGTTACTAGGGATATACGCAGCTTTATCCAGTGCTAGTGATGACTGTGTGTTGTACCTCCACATATCCAGATGTATGTGTGTGTCTGTACCTGATTTTATATGTAATTAAATCAGCATAAGCTTCAGAGCCGAGTCCACCTCTCCACGGTCACACCACTTTCTGGCTGCAAGTGCATTATAAACCTGCTGTCACTAATTGGAACCTGATGCTTTGATCAAAATCACAGCCCAGCTTTTTAACCAATTTTTACAGGAAATGGAAACCTTTTTTTCCCTTGGTACCTACAGAGGTTGTATGATGGAAGCCTTCCTCCATTGACAGAGATGCAGATGGAAGCTGACGGCACAGTATTTCAGTCCTGCTAGCAGAGATGACAAAGTGCCCTCGCTAGCCATATGCTTGATGGCACTTGGAACTGCCACAGCAATATTTTTTGGCTGGTGCTGCTCAGGGTCTGATGTGGCTGTTGCTGTTTACTTAGTTTCTCCTCTACACCGAGATGATTCAGGATGACTGTGAGCAGACCTTCGTAGCGGTACTTAGGCACATGAACAAATTGCTGCAATTCCTCACTGATTTTAAGAGATAAAAAAAGACTCAGCTATTCCTATCACGTCCTTCGCTGGTACAGGGCTGTTCCTCGCAGTGCCTTTCCCAAGTCCAGGGCACAACCATCCTTCTACTCCACAAGCTGATGGAAGCCCTCCTTGCACATTTCACCAGCAAGGTTGAGCCTAAGAGTTTTCTGCTCCATCTTACACCCTCTGCTACCCCAGCTCCCCAGTCGTGAGCTGCTGGAGAACCCTCTGTCAGCAGAGCTGGAATTAAAACATCATTCCAACACTTGAACACAGCACTCGGCCAGCTCAGTCACACAGCCCTGCTCCTCGCTAGGGATTTACATATTCCAAAGACTACCTTTTTTTAGCCACATTTTTGATGTTTTTGGAAATAGCAGCCAGAAGCCTTCCAGGCTTTTACAACCACTGCTTCAGCTTTCCAGTGCTCTTACATGCACCCTTGTAGGTCAAGACCTCTTTACAGTGAGCCAGTTAGAGTACCTCTAATTAAGTTATTCTGCCTCATTCCTGACTAATATAAAACATGCTTATCAACCCCGATTCTGCATTAGAGCTCCATCCTCCTCCTCCTCACAAGGAAGGCTTTCTCTCCATGCTGTGACCTGAGCAGGGTTTCTCAGGGAGGGTGGGGAAGGAATGGGAAGATAAATGTAGTTTGGCAGGACATTAAGGGAAACCACAATATTGCCTTGTAATGCAGCTGCTATCTGATCAGCAGAGTCAAATGTGGTGCCGGAGTTATGTCTCACAGGAAGTGGAACCAGCCACCCTAGTCACACTGATTGCTGAGATCTTCCCCGAGATACTCCTGCTGTCTGTCAGAGATACCAGCTGCTGAGGAATTCCCAGCATGTGCTGCAAGTGACCCCAACCGAGCCAACGCAGCCCCTTCTCCCGTCCCCATCCCTCAGGCTCCTCTTCCTCCCTCCAGCCACGCTGTACGAAGGGGCCAGCTTCATCGGCACTGACGTGCACGCTGGGCTTTGTGGCATGTCAGGGCCTGAGAAAACACAGCCTGGCTTTCCTTGGTGAGCAGAGGATGTGGGAGGGGGACAGGACTATTGCTTTTGCTTACAGGGAAAGAAAAAGCTGCAGCTCTTGAATTGCTCCTTTAATTTCCTAACACCTTCCTTCTGCCCTCACAGGAGGCATTTCCTGCTCCTCTTGTCAGTTTGGACAGCATCCTAGGAATTCATTCACATGGAAGGTGGTAAATGTGATGCGTTGGCAGAAAACATAGGCAGCAGTAGCCTCTGGTACTTTCAGAATAATCTGCAAAAAATTTAACTCATTAATTCTCAGAGCCATCCTGTAAATTAGATAGGTAGGAATGCCATTGACTACTGAAAGAGTGGTCAAGCATTGGAACAGGCTGCCCAGGGAAGTGGTGGAGTCACCATCCCTGGAGGTGATCAAAAAACATGTAGACATGGCACTTCAGGACATGGTTTAGTGTAGTTGGGTTGGTGGTTGGACTTCATGATCTTGGAGGTCTTTTCCAACCTTAATGATTCTACAATTCTAAGGTCTAATTCTTTTCCAACCTTAATGATTCTACAATTCAATCAATTCAAATGATTCAGGGCCTCAGGTGGTCTCAACACTAGAGCACCCCACAGCAATGGGGTGCTGGCTGCAGTCAAGCCCAGCATACCTCCTGTTAGTGACAGGAACTGCAGCACATAGCTACAAAGCCTGCTTAGATTAAAATACATCAGAGAGAAGAAAAGGCTCTCTGGAGCGACTCCTCTACCATCAGAATAATTACAGCCAAGATCAGAATTGGTTGGAAAAATAGGAACATTGTATAAATGAAGGAACAACTAACTGTAGGGTAGTTTAATCTTAATTACTGGGAAGATACTGCTCAATGAGTAGCTGCACGTGGGCCTGGTTGTGGCTCGAGCAGCCGGGTGTGATGTACAGCGGCTGTTTCCTAATCCCCTCTCTTTACATGCCCGTTCTTTCTCATGTCCTTGCTTTAAGAGGTTTTACATCGTGGTCCTCGCTGCGGTATCCGAGGGTATTTAACTGCCATGGTTTGATACGTAGGCTCTGGATTTGGGAACAAACCCTTCTCAGGGAGGGGTGGGCTTTTTCTGCTCCAAGGGTTAACGCATCCTTCTGCTTTGCTCGCCTTTAGTCCCGCTGCCAAAAACCCCCCTCGCTCGCTCGTCTGCTGCGCTTCCTCCGCGTGTCAGCAAAGGAAATCCGTAATCTCCCAGCTACAGATTTGGGGAACTTTGACATCCCCTAATGAGGTAAACACATTACTGTCATGTACAAACAAACAGCAACAAATTAGCAGCTGACACGTGAGGAAGCCGCGGCGCAGCAACACGCTTTCCAGGCAATTAAGGCTGCCTGTGCTGGCTGCTCACGTGCCAGCCGGGTCCCGTCCGCGCTCCCTGCCCCAGCCCCGTGGCCTTACTGGCCATTCTCCATCTGCCTCTTCCTCATGGGGTTCCTTCCTCCTCTACCATCCGAATGCCCTGTCAGCAACTGGGTGTGATACAGAGTATGGCCAAGTGCAACACAAGAACCTACTGGTAGAACTGGGAAAAACAACCTCAATATTGCGGCTGCTGAATGCAAGGAGCTGGCAGGGTAACGCTGCGTGTTTTGTTATCACTTCCCTGAGCATCCAGTACCGGCTGCTGGCGGGATGCTGAGCTGGTGGGACCCTTGGCTTGACCCTGTGGGATTCCCTTCTTTCTCCAAATGGGAATGTCTGGCCCTGGGAGGAAGGACTGGAGCAATCTGGCAGAGAAGGTTCTTTGCATTAGATCTCTTTCAGAAATCAGTTTCTCACAGTATCACCCATAAAGATCTCAAGGTCTTTATTTCTGGTCCCTGGCTTGAGGCACAATGCCAGGAAAAGGGCTCAGTAGCTAAAACAAGAGAGGAAGGGGAGACCAAGCTGGTAGAGAGAGACAGATACTTGACTTTTATTTTAGCAAAAGCCATCTCTGTTAAGCAAGAGCCAGGGCAATAGGCTCATGGTCAAAGGGCTTTATTATTCTAATTGCTTTGCAAGGGTGAAAGCCTGCGGAGAAGAATCCAAATCAGTCATCGCTCAGAATAATAATCACGAAAAAAGATAAATAAATAAAGGTAGGATCCAGCCAAAAAAAGAGCTCACATTATCAGCCAATAAACCAATAATCCATTAGTGACCAAGGTTGCTGAATAATATAGTACTTTCACAGTACCCATAATTTATACTGCAGACTAGAGAATAGACACGATTATTAGAGTGAGGGCTACTGGATGACACATGATGCATGACCGCGCGGCATTGATCTTCACACAACAGGAAGGTGTCTAGACTGGGAGATGTATGGCCGCGCGATTCAGAGCAGGGCATATTTCATGCGGGGCCTAATGGAGTAGTGGAGGCCGTGATGGATGACTTGCCTAGTTTCAGTAGCAGCGCAGTTATAGCAGTGCTAATGCGTGACCTCTCCCGCTCCCTGCGTCCTTCATTCAGTCAGGGTGACCTCATTTAAAGGGATGGAAAATGAGAGGCGCAGAGTGCGAGGGGGAGGGAAGAAGGGGGAGAGAGGGGAGGAGAAGAAGAGAGAAAAAGAAAAATAAAAGATAAGGAGAAGGCGTGATGTAAATGAACAATCTCTCGTGAGCGTCTGTCCTCACTCCAGCACTGCAGTGGCACTGGTTGGTACAGGGCGGATTCTGCTCCTGTTTGGACAGGGCTACTTCTGATTTATACAAGTGCTACTGAGGGCACTTGTGGTGCAAGTCCCAGCCTTGCTCAGGCTCCTGGGACACCTGCAAACCTCCTGCAACCTGGTAAGTGATGGGTGCAGCGGTTACTGCTTCAAGGTGCCCATCTGGTCTCTGCCAGAAACTGCCCCCAGAGTGAGGAAGGGCTGGGAAAGAGCTCCTGGCCATCAGCACTTTTCAACCTAGGACACCAAAATAACCCCAAACCAGTACCACATCCAGTCCTGTGGCAGGCCTCATTCCTTCTTGCATGATAACAGGTGACAAATAGACTCAGAGAGTGGGTGTCTAGTCCTCTTATTTAAGCCCCCCACCTTTGCACTGGAACTCCCATCTCCTCTTCAACAACTCTCCCTCCATCTGACACTCAGCCTCTGACCTCCTTGTCCAAACCGAGCAAGCAATGTGGAACTCCTGAAAAACCCCAAATGTACAACCCATGTAAAATATGCAAGTGGGATCAAAATTAATAAATTGCAGTAGCCCTAAAAAAATGGAAACAAATTATAACAGAACCTCATAATGAATTTTTAAAATGCATCAGATTTTTCTTAAGTACAGCATTCAAGCTCACCCACAAAGCCCAGTGCACGGTGCTGTCACACAGGTTACAGACAGGGCACAGGCACCTGGCAAAGCTCACAAGGACTGACGGAAGGCAGAGCACCTGCTGACCCGCACAGAAAAGGGCTGGGATCTGCTCGGTGCACTCCAGGACGGAGGAAGAGGAGGGAAAGAAAACGTGACTCTCCAGGCAGAGCTGCAACAACATTTTCCTTTCTCTCAGGATGATTGGGAAGGGCTGTGATAAAACAACATACCCAAGAGCTCTAAACTTGTCTCAGGAAATGGGCAGCAGCACCCAGTGCAAAGCCCAGCAAACCTGCTCTGCCACAGGCACCACAGCCTCGACCTGCAACTAAACCCAACCGCAGCAGAGAACGTCTCAGCCCTCGCCCTTCCTTCAGCCCTGAGCTGGATGCTCACGGCTTCTTCTGTGATGAATTTGCTGCTTTGGTAATGAATCCTACAGGGTGCCTAAAGATTAAATAAAATGGCCTGCTAAAGTTGAAAACTGAATTGATAAAAAGGAACTTTTTGCTTCTGCCCTAGTATTTTGAGTCTACTTTCCTCATCTCTCGTTCATTGTTTCAGTTATCCTGGATTAGTGCCCAGGACTGTTGTCAGCCAGTGTGTCTGTACAGAGAAGAGACAGTCTCCGCCCCAAAGAACTTGCAAGCTTCATAGTGAAGACAGATGGATAAAAGGGAGGATTCTTCTGGCTGTTCAGAAGTAGGAAACTCAAGCCCATAGAGCAGACACATCACCACTTGCAGTCGCAAGGGCGAGGCCAGAACCAGGGGCTCAGGCTCTTGGGGTTTTAACACAAGAGCATCCTTCCTCCTCTGAACCACCAGCACTCAACTGGGCCAGGCAGGAGGTTACTGGATGGGCAGCCAGAAATGGCTGTTTGTTAGGTCCTTGGAGAGTCTCTCAGGTGACTCTTCCCATGTCTGTCTTCAGCCCTGAACTGCCCAAATCCCACATGGACACAGACCTTTCTAGGACCACTGCTGCTCCTGGAACAGTCCTGCTGGCCACTACAGCTGCTGTGCATCTCCCTTCCCCAAAACCACGCACAAATCCACGTATACCCCCTGCTACGTTCCTTCCTCTCCATGTAAGGGCTCTAACTCCCCGAGCCGCTGGGAAAGAAAAGGAGAGAATGGCCATTTACTGTGTTTCCTTCACCATCTGGGCTTATTAAAAACTGCGCAGCAAATTAAAAATAGGTGGGAACAAAGATGGGGGAATGACATAAAGGGTTGCAGAAAATTCTCTGTGTACTTTTAAAAGCTGGAATTGCCATATGGACTGGCAGAGAGACATGTTTTACATTTCCACTGGTACATGACTGACATCATTTAGCATTAACTTCTATTTGAATAAAATGGTAGTAGACATTTAGGTAATATTACAGGGCAATAAATGTTTTAAAGAGCCTTGGGGGGATGCTCTTGAAATACAGTCCAGACCAGAACTCTAAAAATATGTCTTAATATGTATTAACCTCTTTTAGGACTTTTGGCTCTCAAACAAATAATGGAGGATAGAGGGGGTTTTTTTCTCCCCCTCCCCTTTTACTCTCTGAATTAAGAGTCCCCAGCTATATTTTTTTCCCTTTTTCCTCTTTAGCTGTGCTGGGAAGAACAGGAGGGAATGTAGTTAAAATTCAAAAAGGTTCCCCTTTATCATTACCATGAATCAACACAATAAATGAGCCCCTTCAGAGCACGGTAATAAGAATTTGATAAATCATCAGCCAAAAATTAACTAGATGTCAAAACAATCTTTGGGAAGTGTGATGGATTAGGGGCGATAGTGGCAATTAATCTCCCAGCATGAGTTCACAGGAGAGACTGAACGCTGGGAGATGGATAGGGGGGAGACCAAGGCCTCACAAGGTCAGGACACTGCGGAAAGGAACGAGAGAGAGAGAGAGAGAGACGGAGAGAAGAAGAAAAAAATTCCACTGAGTCGGCAATACCCAGGCCCCCGGCAGCTGAGGTAGAGGTCAGTCACATGCCTTTGAAAACCCTTCTGTCTCCAGCTGCTCTCTGTGATGAGGCAAGCACTTTTCTGCTCCTGTGAATAAATGCCACAAGCCAGCTCATGGGGTAGAACACATGGCTGGAGAGAGCCAGAGCCCAAGGCAGGCTGCAGTCGCAGGGCTGAGCTCCTTTGGAAACAATAACAGGGCGGCTGGAGGCGGCGGGATGCTGGGGGGAGACAAATCCTTCCCTAATGTGAGAACTCATCCAGACAAGGCCTGGCAGTGGGTGCACGTGGCTTGACTAATTCTGCCTGAGTGCAGGAGCGGAGAGTGCCGGAGGAAAGTGCCGCTGCAGTCATAAATACCTCTTGGGCTGGCAAAACCACTGCCTGAGGCTTCCACCTCGCAAGGAGGTTTGCAGCCCCATCAGAAGCAGCTGTGGGCAGGGGTAGTGCTCCCTGCCCCAGCACCAGTCCAGCTGCATCTCCCAGTGCCAGACTGGGGTCCACAAGACCCCTCTGACCACACCACAGAGGGCTGTGACCCAGGAAGGTTTAGTGGGCATGGCCACCTCCACCTGGCCCCTGCTGTGCTACCTCAGTGGAGGTAAAACAGCAAGGTCCATGCCTCCTGGAGTGCAAGCATGAGGATGAAAATGTTCACTGGACAGGCAGAGGTCAAGGGGAGCCATTCTGCTGTCCACCTCCACTGCCAACCCAGGTGTCCACAGCCTCACTCACCCACACCAAGCAGTGGTGGGTCCCATCAGAGGTGTTGGCTACAAACTGAATCACAGGGCTTCATGCTGGAAGGAGAACAATTCACTTGGTTGCAAAAATTTCAAATAAGGGATGTACAAAACCTGCAAGGGTCAGGCTGGCCTTCCCAAGCTCCCAGAAAGGACTTTACATCGATGTTATGCATAAAACATTGTCATAATCAATGATCTTTTTGCAGCCTCAAAAACAAATAGCAATGATCTGCAAGCCTTTTCACAGCACCTCCACGATGGTTTGGGCAGGGGATGAAGGGAGAGGAACAGGGTGAAAGGTGGTCAAGCTGTGCTCCTCCTGCACAGCCTTTGATGCTCAGGATGGCTGCGGTGAAGGTGAGCATCTCAGTGTCCCTCAGCCCCCCTGGTTTGCAGGGCAGGGGATGGCACTGACGTGGCAGTTTGCCACTGCGTGCAGTTTAATCTGTCAGGGTTGGGCAGCGCCCTGGGACACCCAGAGGAAAAGGTGAGAGGATTATATACCGTGTTAACAAGAGAGACCTTGCAGAGAGGCACTGAGGGTGTTTTTCCCTCACAGCTCCCAAGATTCATTTCTTAAAATCCTGTACATCCCTCCCTTCCACTCTGGGTTAGTGATTACCTCTACCTGTGCTGGTTACTTTTGCATCTTCTACCCTACACAGCATCACAGGCTCCCAGCTCAAGTGAAGCATCATACAAATGAAAATACCTACCATGAGTCAGCCCCTGCTTTGCTATTTTGCTGCCCTAGGCAATTGCTTGCTCTGCTGGTGTTGCGTGGCTAACCCAGGGCAGCAGCTACTCCCTGCTCTCCTTCCCATTATGTCTAGCCCTTGGTAATTACACGTACAACAGCGTCTCTGCTCTGACCGTGGATCTGTGCTGGCAGGACTTTTTGACCAGCATCAGCCAGGCCAGGTCCAGCAATTATGTGCACGAGGGGTGGTGACATACACTGCCAGCCTTGCCTGATTTATGCTCTTTCTTCTTTGAACAAAATCTGTCACCAGGGATCCTTTGCAATCCAAACAGCAAAATAAAAAAAAGGCGATGAAAGAAACTAAGGAGTCAGGCAAGCGCCTGGCAGGGCTCCTGCTGACTTCTCACACTTTGCACGGGGCCTCAGGGCATGGAGCTCCCAGTGACATTTCTCCCAGCAAACACAGAACCTGACACAGACTCAGGATGGCACCAGCCAGTCAGGGTGACACCGGGGCATGGACAAGCCTGCAGCTGGCTATTTTAGGAGAGACAGTGGCCACAAGAAAATAAATCATTGGCCTAGATCCTCTGCAGCCACACTGCTGCAGTTCTCCGTTTCATCACTCTGAGGTTTGCGATCCTTTCCTGAGCTGTTTAGCATCTCTCCTCACATTTTCCCTGCTGGAGCACTGTTGGCTTTGATACACACTGTGCTCTTCCCCTCAAGCGACAACCAACAAATGTTCATGCAACACAGAAAGCGCCCATGGGGTGAGGAAGGAGAGCCTAAGACTCACTGAAAACATCTGCAGCTGCCTGCTTTCACCACTGGTTATCTCCCCACTCCAAGCAGGGCAAGAGGACCAGGAAGCAGCAGCTGGGGACAGTGTCTTGGCTCACCAAAGGTTTCTCTCCTCCACCATCACCCTGGCTCACACTGACACCAGCTGAGAGAAAGGACAGACAGGCATTGCTGCTGACAACCCAAGGGCCTCCAAGGATGATAAGGAACGCAAGATCTGGGCAGAGCATCTGGCAGCAGGGAGGAGCTCTGCAGGGTCCTGATAGCTCCAGCCATGACCTGAAAGCCTCTCAAATGGGATAGCAGCACGTGGAAGTGATATTTTGAACCCGAGCTGTAAAAGTGGCGCTTGGAAGTAGAAGTAGTTGTGAAGTGAAACCAGAAGTGGGAGCACCAGCGAAGCAAAATCTGACAGGCAGTGTGAGCTGTACTCCAGCAAGCTGTTAGCTCTCCTGTCTCATCTCACTAGAGGTGCTGTTTATGGACCGAGAAGATAAAGACTCAAGATGCAGCTGTGGCAATATCGCTGTCAAACTCAGCCTGTTTGCATTGGCGTGGCACACAGAGATTCAATTGTGCTGGAGACTCCGTTACAGTGGATCCTGTACAACCACATGCAAGATACACTCCTTTTCCCAAGGAAATTCAAGTCCACAGCAGGTTGCAAACATTGGCAATGGCAGTTTTTGTTCTGTGGTTAGATGCCTCAGGGCCAAATACTGTTGTCACTCCTGTGGGGTGTGGGGTCAACCCACTGAAGTAAAGAAAATTAATTCAGATTTCTGCATTTGAAATAAATGGATTGCTGGTGTCTTGAAGCAGAGGTGGGATGGCAGCCTGGTTTAGACGGAGCATCACTCCTCTTGCTTGCAATGCACAAGGTGCTCTGCAGCTCTCAGGGATGTTGCAATGAGAAAGTCATTGGCTTCTCCATTAAGATAAAGCAAAATATTTGGTGCAGTCACCTGAATGTGCACATCCCGCTCAGTAACGTCTGCCACTACAATCCTATAGTCATTTATTTACTGAAGGAGGGTTAGCTCAGGAGCATTGTGTTGTTTTCCCTTCCCTACCTCATTTTGCTGCTACGTTAATAGAAACAGTTATAGAACAGGACTTGCTCATTATTACTCATTGTTAGAGGCTAAGGATGGGCCTCCATTAGCTCTGATTGCTTTGCTCCTGCGTATTCATTCTGTTGGTAACACCTTTCCTAAATATTTGCATGCTTAAGAAGCAGCCCATTTTTTTTTTTTTCTCCTTCAATCTTATTGCATCTTCCATGATTTTCCCTGGGTTGCTCACACAGTTTTGTGTAAGAGACAAATGCTTGGCAAATGTTTGGATACTGCTGGCTGCTTGGTGCATATCAATGTCAGAAAGATTTCTGGGGGGGGGGAATAAAAAAAAAGGGAAAAAAAAAGAGAAAAACCCGCCCAGCTGGAACACTTTCCCAGAATGCCTGTCTCTTCTCAAGACAGACAAGGCTTGGATAGAACAGATGTTTCCACCCAAAAGCAGATGTGAAGATGTTACTTTCCCAGGGAGGAGATGTGGTGGGGTTTATTACTAACCAACAGTCCCCATACGACAGCTTCTCTTGACCAACAGTTGGAAAATCTGGAAAAAACCCTAGCCCTCTAATCCAAGTGGTGGCAGGAAATAGCCAGCCCTGACAGACTCTGTTGATTTATTATTATTAATTACAACCCGGAAATGGCCAACAACATCTGGGCGAGCCAAATGTGGAACAGAAAGAAAGTTTAAGCAAAGGGGCCAAATTTTAGATTCCATGACGGCCTCAGTGTACTGTTAAACTTCAGGGAAAGCAGCTGCAAAGTGAGGCTGAGCAGTGAGACAGCAGAAGGAAAGGTCTGGTAGTGCCGTGTCCACAGAGCAAGGGGAGTTACAGAGGAAACAGCAATCCTGTGCCACACGTGGAGTGTAACGTGGAACAAGTGACAACCCTGAAACTAGAGGCAATGGCATTGTACGAGCTGAGCCTCAAAAAATGGGAGAGACAGACTGGAGCTGTGTCACCCCAGTTTCCCCACACAGCACTAAATGGGACCAGGCACATATGGCCGCGCTGGCCAGCAGATCCCTGCAGCACTGGAGCTACACCACGCTAACGTGCTGTAAATCAACTGATGGAAAACAGGCGAGAGAAAGGGAAGAAAGTTCAGAGCAAACCCCAAAGCAGACACAGCGAATAAGAACAGAAATCCATCAGAGAAACAATAGCAAAGTATTTCAATGAAAGAACAAAAAGCAAAATAGATTTTCAAAATGTAAAACACTTGAAAAATGACCCAATCTCCAGTGATGGGAAGGTACAACAGACAGCTCGGTAACTAGCTCCAGAAAGCTTCATGAAGTGCGGTTACCAGTTTGGAACTGGAACAGAATAAACCAACGGCTCACAGACAGCTGATCAAAAGCCAGTGAGTCTGCGATAGGTAACAAGCAGATGTGTGCTAAATGGCATGGAAAGAGGAATTGTGAGCAGGGTATTTAAAGCATCAGCGGGACCCCGTGAGCCGTGTGTCAGCTCAGGAGCAGCATCACTGGTTACTCCAGTGATACTCCTGTGGTGTAACCAGTTTGAGTCTTCTGTTTGTCACCCTGCCTGAGGTGGCTGCAGACGCACTGCTCTGGTCTGTTCTGCCAGCACCCTGCTCTGTGCCCGACACCAGCACTGGGTGTGACAGGGAGCCACGATCCTTATTTGAGCAAATTGTGTATCCAGCTCCTCAGCACCTGGCAGGTGCACACCTCTTCTGCTGAGCTGAGGCTGGTTCAGCTGCACTAAAAGCTTTGGATTTCTTTTAGTGTTTTTCTGCTACAGAACTCGTACACTTCCAGAGTTTAAAACAAACATTGGATCAAGTGTTACCACTGCTAATGTAAAATAAGACATTCTCTGCTTCTCTGTTGACAGCCCCACCTAAGGACACATGGACACTTTCCCACCAGGTACTGGAGAGCGCAGGCTCTCTGACACGCACACACGCCAGCTGTGGTTAACCCACAACCTGAGAGCTCGTAAAACATCTGTTTATATTTTCAGAGCAGTATTAACATTGTCAGACTGTGGCAAATCTGCTTAATTTTAATAGACAGATGTATAATACACAAGCCAAAATACACTTAAAATGGGACATGTCAGAAAATAAACAACTATTAACTAATGAAATATAAAGGAAGTTAGTTCTTGCACTTTCCCTCTCTCCCACACACATCCCCTGCAGCCACAGTTCAGTCATCTCCTCCTCGTGACTCCCCGCTGCAGCCTCACACCCAAGAACCTCTACAGAAAAATAAAGACTCTTCTGAGTGTGCTGAGAGAGCCTGGGAGGGAGCACAGAGCACAGGCGAGGCCTCTGCCTGTGTTTCTGTTTTCAGCATCAGCTCTAACGACCAAGATGTCAGTCCCTTTCTAACGAAGCTTTAAAAAAAAGTACAACATTCACGTGAAAAATCAGCTTTGCGCACCAGGACCAACATCTCCTGTCTCTGGACACGCCTGATGTGAAGGACAATTACATTTTCTTTGAGGGTTTTAAAGTTCCTTCCTAAAGGGGAGCAACAGTCCCACCCTTAGTTTCAGTGTACCCTCTCTATCCCTACAGATATATTTGTAGAAATTGAACCTGATCGGGTTATTCCCACCCCTGCCCTTTTCCTTAATTTATTTGGTAAGGAATACGCTGCAGAAACCGACTGCACGGAGGTGAGGAGAAGTGCCCCATAATTGAGAACAATATTTCCAAGGGGCTTTTCCAATGAGGTGCAGATTTCTCTGGCATACATTTTCAGAGCTGAAGTCAGTATAATGAAGTCCAGAACTTTTAGGTTTCCCCTTTAATATATCCATCATGTCTAGATCCATTATTGACATGTTGACTTTCTTGTTTCTGATTTAAGCTGCCAGACTCGGTAAAATTGCCTTGACAGCTTTAGCATTTGTGGCAGAACACTGACATGATGTTACTTACAGCTAATTAAAGTTGAGAGCATAATAAACAATCTTGGGATCCTAGCAACCTAATTTCCTCGGGCACTGAGTTTGCTGGATCTTGACCCGAGTTCTTTGAAGCTCCAGCAAATTCTGAGACTGACCTCCCCGCTCTGTGGGTGCTGGCTTTGGGAATCAGGGTGCTTTTTGTCCCAGTTGGATAACACCAAGAACATATGTGCCCAGCTTGTCCAGGGAAATGGTGAGTGGTGGGGAGAGACAGGGATGGGTAATTGGGGAGGAAATGGGAAACTGTGGGGTGCTGGAAGTGGGTTTCTAAGGCCATTTCACTGAGGAGAAACTGGCTGATGGGTTATGGCTAATTAGCAGTGGGATGCATGTGAGCAAAGGAGTATTGACACTGATTACCAGGAAACAAAACAGACCAGTTAAGGACAAAATTTCACCTTTCTTCTGATGAACATGTTTTTGTTATTTATTTTGTTTTAACAACCAAAGAATAAAAACTTGCCATACCCAAATCAGATTCATAGAGCTGACTCAGCCAGCAAAATCAGCATTTTTTTCTTGTCTGCAGTGAATCAAAAATCACTACTCACTTGTGCAGAATCAACTGAAATTTGAGGTGAATTAAATCCAAAATCTCCCTCTGTTCCTACAAGTGACTGACATGCCTCCTTTATTGCCAGTTTCTTGAGTGCTATTGGACTGATTTCTCCCACTTCCACTGTGTCTCATTCTGCAAAGCAGGGCAACAACAACATTTCACATCTCTTTTCCAAAGACTTAAATGCAGTGCAAGCGACACCCTCACTGTGAGTCAAGCCGCTCTAAGTCATCAGAGCAAACAAAAGTTAACTTGTATTAAGTTAAATCTCAATGAGAAATGTTCTAGTTCAAGCCTGTTAACTTGCATTTGTGCACATGAAGAAGAGCAACTGCTGGAGTCACAGTAAGATGATGATGCATCTGATCTGTCAATAGATAATTTTTAACTGATTTAGTAAACCAGTACAAAGGCTGCGGTGGTGCTCTTAATTCAGCTTAAAATAGCCTGAAACTAAACCTCATGTTCACACAATGTTTTACTGCATTTAGAGTGGTTTCAAGACCACTATTCTTAAAAAGACAAAACTGGGCACAGACCAGGCTCTAGAGGTGAACCAAAGCACGTGTATGTGGTAACAGAAAGGATCTTAAAAGCAGGAGAGTAAATAGCCCCAGCCTTAGGTCCACCCCCAAAGGTTATTTACCAGAGCACCACAGCTGGGTTTCGAGGCAGAGCCATGCATGGGAGGAAAGCAGAGAGTAATTATTGACCAAGCGAAGTGAAAAGCTTGGGGGTTAATATGTCTCAAGGCAGAACATCTCCCTGGGCCTCTTGTGAGGACCAGTGACATCACCCTCGAGCAGTACTTGCTTCTTACTTCATTGCTCAGGGGAGAGTGGAATTAATAAGATGGGGCTCGACGTCCTGCCTCCTCCTGACCAGTGCTGAACTACCTGACAAACTGGGCTTGAAGCAGCTGCTGCTGTGGAAGCACTGTGGGGAGGAGCCTTTCTCAGAGGTGACAGTGTGACCCAGGAAGAAAAGGTACTGCAGGAGGAATGCTCCTGGGAAATGAGGTATGGACCCAAGCCTCCCACCCTGTCCTTCCCCAGGGGCTGGGCCTGAGCCTGGAGATGCAGAAGGGACGACTGCTCACAGCATTCACTTCAAGTTTCATTTCCCATGTCAGTCTTCCCCATTTCCTGGTGTTTCATAAGCACTGGACTTCATTTCAGTCTGCTGGCTGCACACAGTCGGTTTTAGCAGGCGAGGACAGACAGAATGGATGGTAGAGGGACAGCAAAGGAAATGGAAGATTCACAAATCCTATGCCAAAATCCCAAATTTCCCAAATCTCCATGGGCTGCACCCGTCCCTGTCTCCAGAGCAGTTAATGCAGCAACTCCACTGAATTCACTGCAGGGTGAGGGGGGAAAAAAACCTAAAACCAAGCAAAAAACCCAACTCTTGGGTGAAGGACGCCTGCAAAAGCAGCATTTCCTCCCTTTTGTCTTGGCTGGGGCTGTTTTCAGTTCCTGATTGTTCAGACTCTTTCTTCCTCACTTGCAGACTCTTGTTGGTTTCCAGCTGGGCTGTATGCGTGCTTCAGAGATCCAGTGGGAAAGGTGCTGCGCAGTGACCCCCAGTCATTAATCAAGCTGCCTAAGCCGGGGCCTTTTCACAGCCAGAGCCTGATTATTGGCTCTTGGGAGCTGCGTAATAAAATGACAAGGGGAGTGAGTCTATTTCCTGCCGCCAAACTGCTGACATTAATTCACACTGGGGGGGCTTGGGGAAGGCAGCGGGAGGGGGAGAGCAGGGGAAGAGAATCTGCCTGTGCAAGTGAACACGGCGGGATCGGCGTGTCGCTGCCCAGTGCTGCACGCGTGTGAACAGACGTGCAAAGGCACAGACGTGTTCACGTGTGCACTGACTGTCCTATGGAGAGGAGTCTGGAGAAAAATGTGGTTTTACAAAATACTAGGCAAAATCTTGGACCAAAACCAGTATCCAACTCTTGATCCTCCATTACTTCAGAGGTTCAGGTCTGGTCTGCAGCCACTTCTTTAGACTTGATATTCACACTACTACGTCTAAAAAGCTCAGGTTTTTTTCAGGGGTAGCCCTTAAAAACAGCAAGAAAATTAGGTCAACACTTAGAGAAGTTTAGACTACAACTTCAGCTCAGATTCCCAGGCTGTAGCCCAGTCTAGGAAAACCCCAAGCAAAATAACTGCCACCACACCCGTTTTGACCTTAGACTAGCAGGGTGTGAGGGGTTTACCTCCCCTCACAGGCAATGAACTCTGGCTGCTAAAGGCCGTGTTGACAAATACCTGCCATGCTTCTAGGGATGACAGGAATCATCCTAACAGCAAAGAAAAACCAAAACAAAGCCCCCCACAACTACACAGGAAGTATTTATAAGAGAGATCCTAGAGTCCTTGTGTCTAGGAAAACTGGGTGATTGCATCCTGACATTCCTCCTGCCAAGGAGCAAACTGGATGGTAAGTACAACTGGTAACAATTTTCTAAAATTGCAGAAATTTCTTAGGTTTTTTTTTTCCTTTTTTTTTCTTAGTTTAATAGTTCTTTTGTCCTGACTCTAGACATTTTGCTAATCACTTTATATCATATGGGAGCTATCAGCAGAGACAGTCAAGCCTGGGGATATGTAAAACCTTTCCATTGCCTGAAGAATCCAAGGAGACCTTTGACACTTGCCACATTCCCTTGCAAGGGAAGGGTAAGGGAATAAAGTCAGAACCAAAATCTGCAAAGTCCTTTCTTCATTAGCCTTCAAATATAATCTTAAAACTTTCCTCTGCTGATACCATGTTTTTACAGGGCAACAACAACTGAGGAACCGTTTTGCTAGGACCACTTCTGCTCACACTGTTGGCTCTGTTTCTGGCTCTGTTTCTTGCACACAAGTCACCCGCAGTCTAGCCTGGCCATCTGGCCCCTCAGCTTGTTCACGGATGGCTGCTGCAGAGCCAAGCGTGTGGAAGTTCAGGATCTGCTGCAACCCACCAGGTCAGCTGCTGGGATGTGAGCAGGCAACATGGCGTGGGAACGGCTGCAGAAATAGAAACACCTCTGCGAGAGCACTGACGTTTTTCTGGAGCAGTGTCCTCCGAGACAACATTATTTCATCAGACTACTTCTAGTTGCACATGTAAAATACTCTTTTGAGCCTGACTGATCTTTGACATGATCCTTACAGTCAGTTACAACCTTGCAAAGAAGCAGAAAATACCCTCACATTTCCCTTAGTGTAGCACGGTAGAAAATGGTCACAAGAAGGTCTGCAGACATGTAAATGTCTGCATGAGCCATTGGGGAATCATGGCTAAATTCTTTCCTGAAACATCCCATCAAGGATTGGAAATGTAAGTGTAATGTCCTTGTCATAAAAGCAAAACCAACCTTCTGGTTTAAGAAGAACCTGAAAACACATATTCCTCCATCCTCCAGCCACCCAGGAAAAAAAAAAAAACAACAAAAAACACTCCAGACAAAAAACCACCCCACCACATATGAAACCACAGGAGGGGCTGATAGGAGGTAGCACAGAAGCCTCTGCTCCACAGTCCAACCTGTCTTTTTCCTTTTCTATTGAAATAAATGGGACATGGAAACTGGGGAAACTGAACAAAGTCAATTGAAAGCAACAGACCAGAACCGCCCCACTCTACACTGGCAGAGCTGAATTGCCTTTGATGGAGTCACACCACTCTGCAGCATCACAGAGCCCACTGCATCACTGATTATCAAGTCTATTGATCCTCAGACAGCACGTAACCCAGCCAGGATTTAGTCCCCAGACCTGCAGTGCAATGGTTCCACCAGCAAACTCCCAGCAGCCAGTGCTGTTAGCGTCGAGCGTGGGGCTGGTGTCGAAAGCAGCCAGTAAATCAAGGTGTGCGAAGGAAATAGTGTCATTAATCCTCACGTGTGCATCTGAGCAAGAAGTGCCTGATAAAAAAAGACCCATTTGCCATTGCAACTATATCAAACCTTCTACAAAAAGTCACTTTGAGGTCACTGTTTTTGTCCAGTATTTCAATACATTAAATGCAATTACTTCATTGTTGATTTACCTGTCATTAGAGGCATGTGTTTGAACATGATTTATTGAGTGAGTTTTGTGCCAGTTGACTTGCAATAGATTGCACAATATTCAAAAAGGCTCATTTGCTTGGCATTACATTAGAAGCAGGGTGATTGCAACACAAAGCAATGTAAATGAGTTCTGAGAGGCTCCATCATTCATGTTGTCATGTACTGAATCCTATTATTATTTATTACCATAATTGTACTGTGTTTCCTGGGGCGATAAATTAGGACTGATGGGTCCCGCTGACAGCCAAGGACTGGACTCGCTCTATATAATTTAATAGGGATACTGTTGGATCTCTGCTTGGAGGAGACTTAGGGAGGAATTTAGTAACTAAGCAAAGTCTTTTCTTAAAAAAATTAAAAATAAAATAAAAGCAGTAAGGTTCCCCCCGCCCCTTCTCCCTTGGCAGCAATTTAAGTCTTGATAAAAGCTGCAAAGGAAATGGGAGCACTCTGTCTTTCATAATAGGATTGTTAAAAAAATCACTGCCCTGTGTCACAATCTGTTTTATGCTCCCTGCTGACAGGCAGCCTCACGACGGCTGGGAACACAGGGACAGAGGATGACTTAAAGGGATCGCAGTGACAGCTTCTGACCTCTAGCATACCAGCTCAAACCCAACTCACAACTGCAAGTAAAAGTTCCTAACTGATGGCTGTGGGGAATGAGGGAGGTTATCCCTACATCTCACACACAAGCATTCACAAAATGTCCTCAAACCCAGCTTTTCCTGAAGCCTCACAGAAGAGGTGGTGACCAGCCTGACAGATTCCACTTCTCAGCAAAGGCCTCTGACAGAGCTCAGTGCAGTCTTTAGGAGACCAATGCTTGTTTGGTCCCCACACCCACAGCCCTCTTTCTGATGGGTCTCCAGGCAGCCTGAGGTTCTCTTTTAACCGGGGAGTTTGGATCCCAGGGAAGTTTTAGGCATAAGTTTGATAGCAACCTCCCAGCTCAAGCCTTTTCTTTCTGCTGAACACTCTTCCCATGCAATTAAATTCTCAAGCCCCAAGGAGCCACCACAGGACCCTCCAAAAGCTCTAACAGCCCTTCCAGAGAACAAACAGAGCACAAAGGTCGGATCACAACTCCAAGCACACTTTGCAGCCACTACCTGTTGAAACCAAGCAGTTTTCTCCTCCTGAAGTTAGGTGCTTCAGGGTGTGAAACACAAGGAGTCACAGAACTTAACTTCCTTGTAATTCAACCAGCAAAAGCTTTCCAAGTGGGACGACTACAGTGACCATGCCAAAGCCAGGCCAGGGTTAGGCTGGGTTTGCTGGTGTGTTAGTGTAGGCAGTCCCTGGCACTGCTGTGAGCTGTACAACTGTTTTATTCTTGGCCCAGCTGGGACACACCTTCCACTGTTATTTAAATGAAAACCCAAACACTTTTATATAAACTAATGGTGACAGGAGCTAGCGTCCTCAGTTCCCTGTAAACTAGAACTTTTCTTATAGCATGGGGCTATAGGTTCTTTGGATTTTTGATACCATCTAGTTTGTGACTCTCTTAATGTGAAGAGTTAATAACCCACAAAGTGGCTTTTTACCATGATAAACCCGTGAGTTATTCTTTGTTCTTAAAGTTGAGAAACAGGAGAGTAAAGGATTTCTGGGCTTCAACTGGAGCTTTGAGTGTTGCTTCTGGGAACTGATCAAACCTTTCTGTGCCATGGTCATTCCCCAGCTATAGTAGTACTTGTTCACCCTACAGGATTGAGATTGATATTAATTAGCCAAATTAGGAAGTTATTAAGGCCAAGAAGATTAAAGTGCTGTATTAGTATTGCAATTGTTTTTAATGAACTCATCCTTGCTAAAAACAAAAGAGAACTGCATAAACACTGCGGCAATTTTCTACCCCTAGAGCTAATGGACAAAGTCCCAGCTGCTGAAAAGAGGGAAAATGAGCAGATTAGCCATTAGAAATAAAAAGCTTGTGTGTCTGGAACAAAACACATGAGAAGCATTGTGAGAGCGCTGTTTGCAAAGCTAGATAAAGGATCCTAGAAGGAGGATAGAGGACATGGGGAAAGCATGTCTCAGGTTCTCGTATCCAGATTAAGATTCAACAACAAAATTCTTCCTTCCATGCTTTTAAGGACCACCAATACTCAATCTTTCTGCTGCACTTCTTGTAAAGAGATTCAGAGCTGCAGAACCTCAGAACTCTTGGACTAGAACAGGTTAATGGTCCCTACAGTGCTGTATGTTGTATTTGTGAGCAACCAAATGTCCATAAATCCTCCTAGTGGACAATTTTATGGAATAATCAACACATCAGGGATATTTCCTTCTAGCCTTCTCCAAGTTAGTGACTGGCTTACGCCCTGAGGCACGAGAGCTTATTGACTGGATCCATCTCTTGTTCAAGTCAATAGATACCTGTCAATTCAGGTCAATTCAAATGAGATTTTATTGACAGTAGAAGCTACATAAAATGTTGCCAAAGTGTGAGAAAGTGACAGCACACCCCTACCTTCCTTGAGCCATCTGTCAGACAGACACAACCTGCACGGTTTTTACAGACTTACTCACAGCTCCATCGAATAGAAATTGTCCTTGATTTAGCTTCATTGACTGAGCTGAGCTGTCCTAAGCATAAACAAAATCCATCCTGTTTCTCTATGGACACCATCAGAAGTAGCATGAGTGCATTAAAAGGCTGAGATTGTAAACCCATAATTATGTTAGAAATAGGGCAATACAGATATCTTTCTGCCAAAGAGCACTAAGCAGTGTCCACAGACACAGAGCGAGGCAGCAGAGCCTGCACCTACAGCTGCTGACTATCACCACCCCTGTTTCCCCCTCCCTGCCAATTGCTGCTCCAGCTCATATTCTCTCTACCCCACGCAGACATATGAAACTTGTCACTCAGACATCAAAGGCCCTTTTCGCTCACCCTTTCTCAGCAGTGACACATTTTTGGCCAAGCACATCACATTAATAGAACTTGCTGTCAAACAAGAAGGTTTTCAAACAATGGAAGGATTGTACACTGTGCAGCACGGCTGATGGGCAGATCACCAGGTAATGTGATGCAAGAGCTATAAAATATCTCAAAGACACAAGCAAAAAACACAGAGCCTAGTTTTGAAGAGACTTGTGGTTTGTAGAGATTTTTTTTTTTCCGGTATAAATTTTGGAACAGACCCTGGCATCAGACTTGATTGGGTTTCCAAACCTAGCTTTAGCTTAACATGCACATTTCCTTAAGCGGTGCACTGTTTCCTTGTCTTCTCCTGTGCTTCCTTCCCAAGCACATACTCCTCATCCTTCATTTCATTACTTGAGACAAATTATGGGCCACATTCAGCTGGCCTCACAGAATCAGTGAAAGTATTTAAAACATACCATGTTGCAGTGTAACCTGTGCAGAAACAGTCTGCTGCTCACTAGCACTTCACACCATAAACCTAGAAAGGATCTGCTTGGCATGACACTATTTGTGCTGAGGCTGAGCCCCAGGAGGACTGACAGGGACAGGTTCTGTGAGAACTAGCACCCTGCAGTCCAGGCAGGGTGAGTGCAGGGCACACACTGGAACCAGCCATGGGTGGGGATGTGCCCCTGAAACGTTTCCCAGTAGTGGCCTTCAGAGCTCTGGGTGATGGTCAATGAGAACTTGGGGTTGGAGCTTAGGAATTGTGCCGAGTCTTTTATATACACCACTGGTAAGCTAACAAATATCAAAGAACAGTACAAGGAGAAAGGAGAAAAGGAGAAATAAACCTGTGTACATGACTGTAACCCCAACTCAATTGAGCACCTAGCCAGGTAGCTGATCCCAGAGGGTTTTATTTCTTCCAGAGCCTCTAAAAAGGCCAGTAGCTCTTCCAGCTGTGGTGGGGAGTGTCTGGGCAGCACGTGCTGCTGTGGCTGGGCTGGCAGCACTCAGGTCAGCACGAGAAATTCCTACAGGGTTGTCAAGCCTGTATGAAAATTATCCTACTGTTGTGGAGGTTGGGTCTTGCTTCAAGGCACAGAGGTGCAGGAAACAGGCATGGCACTGCCTTGTGCCAGGGAGAGCTCTGGCGAGCTTTAGTGCCTGGATCTCGGCTGTTGTGCCTGGCTGGGATTTGCTGCACACCTTTAAAGGACAAAGCATAACCCATTTCTGTCCCGTGTGCCTCCTCCAGCACCCAGGGAGAGCCCTGCACCACTCAGTTTATGTCCTAGTAAAGACAGAGATAGGTCAGAGCAATGAAACCACCTTTGCCTTCAGTTCTGCAGGCCACTGCACAGCCATTAGCTCAGAAGGGCTCTTGGCCCTTAGTGACCTGGCCTGGATTTAAATCGGTGACCTGGCAATCAAAGGCTGCACACCCCATTAGCCACCTAGGCTGTCTCCTGAAGGGATGCTTTGTGCAGCTTTGGTGAGCTCTCCTCATCTATACATCCTTCCACACAGCTCCAGAAATATTACTGTGATACAAAGTGTGACTGACTAGAGAGATGAAGATATTAAGCATGTGTCTCTGTCAGTTATGGCCATTATCATTAGCAGACTAGCTACTATTCCCTATATATTCCTTTTAGAACCGTTTACAGCTGAAACATTTTTAATGGCTCGATGAATATGAATGCAACATTTATAACCATTTACACATATGAGACTTTGGGGCACATCCATCTTTCATTGCAGGCACATAACCTCCCATTACCGCGCTGTCACACTGAAGAGTGAGTGGGGAGAAGAGGACCCCACTTCCTAGTGAAAGATGAGGACGGGTTTTTTGCTGCCTGTTTAGTAAAACACATGTTCAGAAATCTCCCTTATTGTCATCGCAGACTTCTCTCCCCAGTCACACACTTATTTAGACTCTTTATACTTTCATTAACAATGGAAAAATGCAGGCCGTTACATCTGTTAGCAGACATAATTTTAGACAAATACAACTTCTTATCAAATAAGCCTGCAATAAATGTTTCATGAACAGAACCCTTCAATAGAACTCCCAACACTAATTTAATGAGAAGTATCAAATGAATTTTTTTTTTTATTCTGATATCTCCCCTGAGACAAATGATACTTTGCAGGCCTATTTTTAACAAATGAATTATTGACTTAAACTGGCACAATTAATCACAATATAATGGGATCAGGGGATGTTAGAGGCTCATTCAGCACGGCAGATGATGAGTACTGACTCTTCCAAGAAATGAGGCTCTTTAATCACTCCCAGATTAACAGCTACATGCTTTCAAATTTCAATCACAGGGAACTGGCAGTGTGGAATGAAAAGGGCCCACTCCAGCAAGAAGGAACAAAGCGGGAGGATTTCTTACCCCAGGAGAGCCCTGGTGCTCGTTGTCTCAGAAACAGGCACCCAACTTCCCTTGGGAAAGGACAGGATCTAAATCATGCTGCATTTCCAAGAGTTCTTCCTTCCAGTCTTTATCAGGTCAGAATTTGGTTTCAGGAGGACAGAGCATCCTCACAACCAGTCAGGCTGTTCCACACCTGCCCTTAAGGGAAAACAGTCAGGTCTTAATAGAAAAAGGCTCTTAACTAATCCTCTCCTCATTAGGATAACTGTTCTCTAAAGTTTTTGCACCTTCCTGCAAAAGGTGCTACAACATTGCATGTCAGGTATACTAAAGGTGTTGGTTTGGAGTTATTTTTTTCTTTTCTGCTTTCCTTGGTCAGCTCCATAGGCTTAGGAAGACATTTATATGAATTACAAGGCTTCCCCTAGTCCTGCACCCAAACACATCCACACTCTGCAGGCAGTGGGGCCACAAGCACATCTAGTGTCCTCTCCCTGCACTCCCTATAGTTCATAAACCAAGGATCTGTCCCTTCTATATCTGTCCCCATGGAGGCCTCATGTTCTAGCAAAGCACTTAGGACATTACATTCAGCACAGATTATATCATCTCTGGTAACACAGAGGACCGTTTTACTCTGCAGAGCAGTAACCTGAATATTTCTCCTTTTCTGCCCTCAAAGGCTGTGGTTCCATTTTCCCCTAACCCACAGCACAAAGCTTTCAGCATGAACCCCCAGAAACAGCACAGAGAAGAGCAGACTCCTCCCTGAGTCACCTCTGCAGTTGCTCCCAGCACTAGTACTACCCAATCCCAAATAGCAGCCCCCAAATAAAACCTCAGACCTCTGGGCAAAGAGCCCTTACAATGGTCTGAGCATCACCCAGCCCAGGGGCACAAGAACAAGTTTGGGTCTTACTCCCCTGTAGGGCTCATTGTGGGAAGGAGAAGTGCCAGTTCATCCTATTTAAGTGTTGCAGAAGGGCTTGTGTGTTCTGTGCACCAACACCCTGCAAAAGGTATTGCAAAGGCTGCATTTTAGCCCCCTGCATGAAATGCATTGCGATTTATCGCCCTGGCGAGGCTCTGGACTCCTGCAATTGCACAGATCCAGATCACAGCAAGAGCGTCCCTCACACCAGGGATTTGATGCTATTGTCCTGCCATGATTGGGACTGGAAATTCTTTCAGCTCCCCAGACAACATTTGATCCAATTAAAGAGTAATTCAGAAGCTTTTGTGACAAACAATAACAAAATAATAAGTATACAGATTAACTTTTAAAGCCAGAAATGGCAAAGGAAATGAAACAAAATTAACATCAAGGCAAACTGGATGCACACTGGAACTACACGGAAAGTCAAACACTAGGTCTGCTTTATTTTGCTAGTCTTGAGTTTAGGGCTCTGTCTTTTCTCAGCAACAGTTAGTGACATCTCAGACACCTCAAGCAGAGCTTTCTCCTGCAGCCGGTGCTGCTTGAGGTGTTTGCAATGCCCTTGAATCTCACAGGGAAAAATTCTCAATTTGATGAGAGACTTGGCAAGTGAATAATGGGTAAATAGATTCACAGCAGCTGAGCTTCAAAACAAAAATGCATTCTTGTAATTTGCACTTATAAACAATTTTAAAAATTAGCTCCTTTCTAAATTGGAGAAAGGAAGCAATTTCCAGGGTGTGCATCATCTGGCCTTATATCCTGCCTTTGACAGTGACCTGCCTCAAATGCCTCAGCAAAAGAATTCCAGAAACTTCATAGCAGGATGTTCAAGAAACAAAAGGAACTCCACAGACATGAGGGTCACACAACCCACAGAGCTACCTCTTCCTGGCCACTTAAAGTTATAAACAAATGCAAACCCTGAAACATAGCTTTTAGCACTCTCTCAGTATTTCAGTTTCATTACAGTTTAGTGTTATAACTCTACATATTGACGTTATTTCAATAAATATACAATCTCCCTTTGGTTCCTGTGCAGAAAAATAAACAAATAAATTTCCTGGATAAGGGTTGAGGAAGGAAATTGACTATCTCTGAAATCACTGTCCAGAGGTGAATTTCATTGACACTGAAGCCAACGCTAATATTTCTGTTGAGAGCTATCAGAAAGAAAGGCTGGGGGTTTTTTCAGGTTGAGGTTCCATGTTGGAGCTGATCCTAGGAAGACAGACTAAAGATGCTTTTCCCTCTGTGCAGGAAACTTTTGCTTCCTCTATACCAACAGGTATTTTCCAAGGGTGTTATGACATTGCACAGTTGCTTCCTGAGAAAATCTCCCAGTAATCTTTGCCTACGTGACGTACAGTATTAGACTTTCAAATGGACCAACACAGGACCTGGCAACACTAACAGCACAATGCACTTAAATTGTCAATACAGTAAAAATTAACCCTGTTCTCTTCCCTCAACTTTGGATTTTACCTGAGAGTGCATAACAGTCCCTACTAGGATTGCACTGCAAGGGAAGCATCCAGATTATTTTCCTGATATATAACCACCTCCAAATATTTTGACAGGGAGAGGTAACAGTTTTCTGTCCACTTCAGTCTTGATTCC
>NW_010312928.1:50110-51968 GCF_000700745.2 Antrostomus carolinensis
GTTTGCTGTGTTCACCACGTGGCTTTAACAGCTGCACGTCCTCAAGCGAGGAGGAAACATTGCAGCTCCCATTATCCCTAAATTCACACAGAAAGGGGGAAACAGCTATTTGCAATGGAAAAGCAGTGGGAAAGGTGGCAGATGTACTGGGCCGTGCCAGACTTTTTCAACACCTCTCATTGTCTGCAAGGCAGAGTGCAGAAATGGGAAACGGCAAGTGAAACCCGTTTGTGCTTAAACACGCCCGAGCTTTCGCAGAACCAGGGCCGCTCTCAGAAATGGGGGCCAGCTCCTGGGTCTCTAGTGGAGGTCTGGTAGCCAAAAAACCGTTCTCTTCTTTATTTTAATTTATTGGCCTGTCAGAAAGTTAGAATTGATTGGGAGGAGGTCTTGTTTTACCTATGGTGGGAGGAAATCGAGTGATGTTAGCAGCAACGCTGGGCACATTATCATCTGCTGGTTCCATTTAACAACTTCTCACAATATATGCAGTTTACATTATGGTATCCTGCACATGTAGTCTTTGGCTGAAAATATCCTCCAGAGCTCTGAATTTATGGCCATGCAAATACTCAGAGAGGCAAGAAACAGGCATGCCAAAGAATGAAAGAGGAAAGCCTTCTTTGTTTCTGCTTCTAGGTCACATTAACTCTGACTCTGCCGTGCTGCAATGCAACAAGGGACGCTGGTGTTTCAACCCCTCACCCTCATCCTCTGCCATGGCAATTCCTCAAATACCATCATCTTGCACAGACTGACTTGGCTTCCATGGGCAGCTGGAGCTGGGCCTCTGAGAAAAGTTCTGCTTTCAGCCAAGCTGTCTTTTTCTCTCTCTGCAGGCCTGGCATAACAGCAGGTCTCATTCTGCCATTATTCCTACCAGCTCTGCATCCCCTGGGAGGTCTCCCAAGTCCCAGTTGGGCCAGCACAGACCCCCAGGGCAGCAAATTAACCACCAGTGTTGAAACCCCACAGGAACAAAATAAGAAGTTTGTTCCTTATTGTTGCTATCCTTCCTCCTACTTTCTGACAGAAAAGTTCAGTGTGACATAAGAACAGGACTGAACAGAATCTCCTTGTCCATCCTTTCAGCATAACAAACTTCACGCTCCGAGGATCCAGTGAGCTGCTCTGTCACTGTGCAAGGCCAGGCAGAGATACCAGCCTTGACCCCAGGAGCACTGCAGATACACGGTGAGGACTCTGAGCTCATTAGCCCTTCTTGCCCAGTTGATTAGCTTTGGGCACAGTTAAGCTGATTCTAGAGCTGTGGCCTCAACATGACTTTGGTGTCTTTGCACGGCGTTAGCCAGGGGCTGTATTTTTTGGCATAGTGGAATTGCAGGCTTAATGAAAGAAAAGAAAAACAAAAAGACGTTGTTCAAAGACCTCCATTTCACATTAGGGCACAAACAATATATATAGAACCAACGCAGCAATCTGTCACCTGTCAGCTGTCGGCAAAAGCTTTGTGGGAAATTAATTTTCAAGTGCAATTTCAGTAGCCCGTTGATCTAACGCTGTGGAACAGTGGGAATGGATCAGATGGGAAGCAGACCTGTATGTTTCCTTACTGTGTGCTTTTCACAGCAAAGATGCAGCCCACTACATAATAAACACGTATCTAAGAAATTTTACCTTCTTTGGAACTTTTTTCTATGCTAGGCTGGATTGTCAGTTCATGTAAATAACTAGAGTTTCATGGATTTAGGAAAAGTAATCTCATTTTATACCCAAGGGTAACATGACCCTCTGTTCTGAGGTGTGACCTCTTGAAACAGGAAGGTTAATGCAGCAAAAACTCACCAGGATTACCATAAAAATGACAGCATTCGTCCCCAACAGCCACATCCAGAGA
>NW_010312928.1:52001-55905 GCF_000700745.2 Antrostomus carolinensis
TGCTGAACCCATCCACTGCTGATGGTGGCAATGAAGCCCTCAGTGTGGCTGTGTTCCTGGCTGGACTACAGAATAAAACCAGTAAATACAGCTATTTCCAGACCTGACTTCTGACTAACCCACATCATAAATTAGACTGTCCCTCTGGCTGCACGTGTGCTAACTACGGTGCAGTTTGGTCACAACTACTGCACAGTTCTTTTGGTGATAGATTTAATTACTCCTAATTTATATCAGGCAGAGCTGCACTTAGTGTGAAGTACTTAGCACTGTCACTTTGATGTCATGCTTAATACACATTTTTAGAGCTCTGGTCATTAACTACACGATAGATTTGAGCCCTGGATTTACTAGACAGTGCTCCAAGGCCTCGCTTGGCTTTTGGAGGATGTGGCAGCAGTTTAATCAGTGTTACACCACATACAATGTAGACTCTGTATAAATGACATATAGCCCATTGCTCGACTGGGATGTCACCAGGGAACAGCAGTGCACCTCTAGGTGTGACATGGGGTTTATTTTTAGAGAGATTCGCAGATTCAGAGGCCTGCAAGCTTTCAGCCAATATAAATCAGTGTGCTAAGAAATGAAAGCAAGTTTATGCTTCTTGGGAATGTTTATTATTGCGACAGTTCAAAAATGAAATCTTGTATTTGTGAGAAAAATATCGTTGAAGTTGCTCCTGCATGGATAAAAGTGACCCACATTCCTACTTCCCTCTTAATTTTTTAATAAGCTGGTTCATTCACTGCATGATATCACTACATGTTCATATCTTTATCAAAAACATTAATAAAATATTCACTTGTATTTGTTTACCAAAAATGCCTTTTGTGGAGATGAAATATTTCTAAAATCTGCTCATTTATGTTTTTCACCAAGCAATATATTAAAAAAACAAAACATAATTTATGTTGGTGAAACTTAAAGAATTTTGACAGCAGCAACAACTTGTTTTGTGAAAACTGTTTTTGAGGGGGGAAAAAAAGCAACTCTTAAAAAAATAAAATAAATTGTGGAATTTGAAACAACCTGCTTCTGTGTTTGCTCACTGCTGAACACTCTGTGTCCTTGATGCCATCTGAGGCATCTGAACACTGTGGAAACATAAATATAAATGAACATACTAAATGGTGATTGCCAGGTTGTCTAGCCCACCATCCTAAAATGGCCATTTAGGACAAATTCCTTGAAACTCATGAATTCAATTCTTTTCCTTTCAAGGTCTTGTCTACAGGGTACATTGAGGAAAGTTGAGACAAATGAAGCCAAGGGATGAAGTTAATGTGCATACATCAAAGCTCTGGGGTGAGATGAAACAGCAGCAAAGTACAGAGACATTATTCTGAAGCAGAGTAACCACACGGAGGTTTAAAAGCCTCCAACTTCTGTTTGTAATCTCCTACAAGGAGTAACTCCTCATGGCTCCCCATACAGACGGGTCTATGTTCTTTTCTGATCGTAGTAAGTAGGACAGGGTAAGTTTTGCTACAGAAACTGCAATTACTCCTGGTGTGTGTTCTTCATCTTTGGATTATTTATGAGAACATAATAACAGAACAACTGAGCAAACAAAGCCCCGCTTCCTCTCCCCCTTCTCCTCCAAACAAAGCAACGTAAGCAAGTGGCCTGTGCTCCTGAGCACAACTGGGCTTTTACAAACATACGACCACACCCAAAAACCTAGGGAGAAATCACACTTTTTCTGATTGACAAGTGCCACAGTGATCAATAAGGGCAAAGAAAACGATCTGAAATCACTGTTCAAGTTGCTGTTACACAATTCTGGCAAACAAAGGAAAGTCCCCACCGTCAGTAGTGAGTGACACTGGCATTGCCTTATGTTGATCAATACCAGCCCGCATGTTCCCTGTTCTTCCCAGGAACCAGCTGTCCCTGCAGGGAAGCTGCATCTGACTGGAGGGGGATGCAGCTGAGAAGAGATCAGTGAAGAATCAGGCATGGGGGACTCAAATTCATCTGCAAGCAGGTGTTAAGCGAATTCCTCCAAAAGGACAAGATTCATTCTTTCACTGGCTTTGGGATGAATTAGCATGAATTCATAATCCATAAATCCTGGTGGCAGCAGAACAGCATCCCTCCTGTTGTTATTTATTTTGAGATTTTCACTGGGGCAATAGCTTTACGTTTGACATTTATATAGGTCACAGTGAGCTAATAGCCATCTGCCATCTGGGGACTTTTATAATGAACATTGCAGAAGACTATGAAACAATCTCTGGCATTTCCGATTTGAACATAAGCTGAAATAGGGTTGATCTTTACAATATGCTCTGCTGTCTCTGTTCAGGTTTGCATTAGTCATTTGCCTGGCCTTGCTACACACACACACACGCTTGCACATATGGGAAGTGGTGGGCTTCAGCATTTAATACCATCAGCTAATCACCACACACATGAAAAACACCCAGTACCTTGCACAGCCATAAAAGGCCCTCATTCATCTGAAAATTCTTAATATATTTCAGAAATATTAATGATTCCCAAGCCCTCCTCCTCTGCAGTTCAGGCACAGGAGACTCACCATAGCGCTGACTTAACCATGGCACAGAGATGTGAAATCACTCCTGCAAGGTCACATAAGTCTTTCTTTAGCATAACCTCATTGCCCTCTTCATCCAAACCACATACCTGGCTGAACAATGACCTGGAAGAATGTCGAGAGGTGGAGAGTCCCCAGGAAAACTACCACAGGCACAGGAGCTGGGCCAGCACAGCCATCCATACCAACCCTGACTATTTATCAGTCACCTGAGGCATTTGGCCAGGTGCACCCATGACTGAAATCAGACAAGCCACCTCTGCAGGGCAAGGCTGGGCCAGGGTGGGTCATGCCCTCACCTCAGCAAGCAGCAGTGAAAAAATCCTGTGAGGGATTTTTAGTGCCAGGAAACATCCATAGTGTCACCTCTTGATCATCTGCACCTATACTGAAAGTGCTGTTGATGCAGTGGCCTCCAAGCTGGTCTGCTCCAGATGCAGGGAGCTGGTCTTACTCCACTTCTGTCCCCAGCTGACATGAGTGACCATGGGCATAACCTGCAGCTGCCTGCCCAGGCAGGAGAGCCACTGCCACCTCCCATGCTGGAACACAGGTATTTCCTAGCACCTGGGTGCACTGTGCTACCATCAGCAGCTCTTGCAGATGGGGAACTGATAGAGGAAAAGATTAAATGACTTTCTGAATTGTATAAGCCACCTACAAGAGTTGTGAGTGAACCCAGGTGTCCTCTGAATTTCAGGTCAGCACTTTAGCTGCAAGCCCGCCCCTACCCGCTGTTTATTTTACGATACAAATGTGTGAAAGGACTGAATGTGCTCAGACAGATGAGAATATCCCATCTCAATTAGTCACTCTCCAAAAAGCTTCCTAGGGGGCCAGGCCTCCTTAATGCTGCATGTTCCTCCTGAGTTCCCCAAGCCTCAGCAGGCCTCAAGGTAATAAATTACATTTGTCTCTGCCTTAGCAGCAGCAGCCTGGCTGAATCCTCCTTTCCATGACTCAAGTCATGATGAAATGCCTATTTCCTGGTGCTGAGATCTGTGAAAATTGGTCTTTTCAGCCTCCCTCCTGAGGGACGTGCCTCAGCGAAGCGGCTGGGGGCATCTTTGATCAGATGTGCTTTTCTCCCATCCCTTTGCCCCCTGATACAGACGCCTGGTCCTGGGGTGTCACTTATTTGTATTATGTCTTTCAAGGACAGCACACAGAGCGCGTTTGAAATCCAATCCCTCTCGTGGGGTTGTGGGGATGGGAAACCAGGGAGATGCCTGAACACTGACCAGGTTTTGACCTGGTCCTACAAGGACTCAGGTTACACAAAACGCTGTGCTGACTCCGATAACCATAAATCTTTTGGGCTCCAACTTTTGCAAAGTTCAG
>NW_010312928.1:55929-69981 GCF_000700745.2 Antrostomus carolinensis
ACTTAATGCTCAGCTGCTGCCTACTGACACTGACAGGCAGAGGGGGCAAGACAGGCTGGAGGGTGGCCTGGGAAGTCCACCTTCCCCACTCCCACCACCGCCCTGGTGGTTGTCCCTTCCCAGCAGGGGAACCTCTGGTTCCCTGTCCAGGTACAGCAGGTAGCCTTGGTGCGGTGCAGCAGCCTTTTGTGGACTGTCAGACCTCAGCTGATGACACACACTACAGCACAACTTCCCGAAGCCTTGCAGCCCCTCCTGCCTCAGCTCCAGCATCTCCTGAGTTATGACTTGCCTTTTGTTGGACTCTATCTAATGGAGTTACTTTGTGCTGATGCTGCTGCAAACAGGGATAGCTTCGCCTGTGTCACTGACTCCCTTTCACAGACAGCACTGAAGGCTCTGCTCCACATGAGAGCAGTTTCATTACAATGGAAGGCATAAAAAGATAAATGCTGTAACAGCCTTATCGCTGCCTCTTCCACCACACACACGCTCCCTCCCCCACGACGCAGGATATGCAACGATACGCGGTCAAGGCTGCGCTGTGAAATGGTGCTCAGTCTTCTCAGCACCCCTGGTAACACACAACACAGCTCAGCCTGAGGAGTGCTGCTGGTATTGCTATTAATGTCCATGTCACAACTGCTGCCGTAGGGTTTCCATTACACCCGGGGATCAGAGTGTGCAGAAGGTGCCAGGAGCTCAGCCCAGCCTGTTTTCCCCCAGCAGGATTTAAGACCCAGGTCTCTCTTTGAATTACAAAGAGAGCAAGAGAGAGAGGGAAGCTTCCCATTGTTTCAGTTAAGGGAGGGATCACCAAAGGGTACAGAAGGGAAATGAGAGCCAAGGGGTCATTCCTATCACTGGGAATACACATTTGCACCAGCCCCATTAGGTGAATTTACTTTTGCTTTGCTGCTCAGTGATCTCCTGCATTCCTGTCCTGCTTCATACCTGATGTGCAGCATCAAAGAAGCTCCTTCACTGAGTCCCTGCACCCCGTCCTGCTCAGCTCTTCCTGGCAGCCTCTGAGGACATTGTCCCATCTCTGTGCTCTGCACTCCCTTCAAGCACTGACTCTTGCAATCTGATGTCAATCACAGCTATTTTAACGTGCTAACTTTCTAAACCCACAGTTGTGCTTACTTAACAATCTGCTGCTTTGATCAGTGTAATACAAGCAAAACTAACAAAACTGAGCCCCTTGCCTCCCCTCCCGTCTCCTGAAGCAAGCCTCAACAGGCCCCAGGCTTGTAAAACCAAAGCAATTGCAGTCTTTAATTTTATTTCCTTTATTTTCAGGTTATTAGGTGCTGGTTCTGATTAGGGACATTCTGAGCAGGAATAAAGCTATTTTAAATAAAAACCATGTTGAGCTTTAGGGGGACAAAAAGCACAACCTTATCAGTTTAGAAGAAAAGTCTTTTCAAACAGTGTTGTAGACAAGGCTGTGTTAAGCCAGGTGACTTGGGAAGCAACCTTTCTTGTTAGTCACACTGCTTTTATGGTTTAGAGATCAGAAGGACATCATCCGTGGGTAGAGTGAATGGATTCAAGAGGACAAAGGCTCCAAGCATTGTCAGGAAACGTAGTTTCAGGAGCACACTCAGAGTTAACTTCATCCCTACTTCTGAGCCTTACAAAACCAAAATGAGATTTCACTTAGACTTCACTTGGGTAATACAAAGTCACTAGCTTGATTTCAATAGAGTGCAACTATGTCTTCATACCCTGGTAAAGTTGAAGGTGCTGCACTGGGAGAGATCTCCAGACACCTAATTCACTGAGGCTGATACAGTGACGCTAATCTGTGCTGCTGAACAAACAGGCTGGTGTTTGCACTAGAGCTGCTTTGGGTTTCTGCTGCTGTAAATGAAATCAAATATGGCCCAGGGGCTGGATTTACAGCGATGTAACTAAAAACGTCATCAGGCCTTCAGAGCATGGGTCTGGCAAACCTGATCCTGCTAGCATGGCTCCTGGATCAGTGCAAATAGACTTCACTAGAACAGTGTCACTTTTAAACAAGCTGCCTAAATGTAATACAGAGGAAATACGTGCTGCACACACATGGCTTTGTGATACTGCACAGGATTTTATGGCAGGGTCAGGGGAAAACTCAGGACCAACCATTTAATCCTATTCAATTTGGGCATGAAATCTGCCTACCCCAGCAACCTGACTGCACTTTTCCCTTCAAAGCAACTCCTGCCTACTCTGGTGGCTCTGGGTAGCAGAACCTTATCTTTATTTTCATCTGTCTGTCATTCTTGATTTTTACCTCTTTGGATATGTGTGCTCTCCTCCTACCCCCACAGATCCTATGACCTCAAGGTCCTGTACCATTCAGTGCCAAAATCACGTCAGAGCTGAGCTTCTGCTCCTCAGTAAGGAGTTACTGGGACTTTCATGGGTCAGGGTTCAGATCAAGTTAAAGAGGCAGGAACATAAAAGCTGGAGCAGGCTCTTGTGGAAGAGTTCATGGACAGCTGTCGTACTCCAGTACAAGTGGCTTGACTTAAAGTGTGCTGAAACCAGCAGAAAGTGCTTTGAATGCACCAAAATACCTTATGGGGTTTTATTTTTATTCATGATTTTTACCCTGGTTAAAGACAGAGAGTGAAATGGCTGTATTAGGACTAAGACTAGATGCTCAGTGATGAGACTTTATACATATCTTGAGGTGTGCTTTTTAAGACTGAAAAGACTGAGTAAAAAGTTCAAGAACCAGACTTAGGGTGAAGAGCACACTTACCCCAGTACAGGAATTGATCCCTTTTAAGTGACTAGCTCTGTTCTGACAATAGCTATTAGTAAATTATTATTAGAGAGGGAAGAGTGGATCCCCTGCACAGATCAGAGCTCCACTGTGCTACCAGCTCGATATGGAAGAAGAAAAGGCTGTTATCCCACAGGGCTGGCAATCCACATGCGGTTCTGAAAGCTGCTGCTAGCCATGGCCTTGAAAAACTGCCTCCTGCACAACCAGTTTCAAAGTCTTTTTCTCACTCGAAATTTTGCAGGATAACACGATTTCAATAAGCAGATTCTAGACAGGTAATGTCACATCTTCAAGAAAGGGGTGTTTCCCAAGTGCTTAGGAGTTTGCTGCGTGACTCTGATGTCAATACAAAAACTCTGGCAGACGTCAGAGGACGTTTAACCAAACCTTTTTCTTTTCCTAAGCCATTTTTCTGTTGTAATTAATATTTTCACTAGTCATTCTGTGATAGGTACAGGCGGCCTGGCAACACCTTCAGGGAAGCTTTGTGGGACTGAAACACACCATCACACGGCTGGGAGTGTTAGTCCTCCTGGACCAGGACCTCATTACTCCAAGTGCTGGCAAACCAAATTGCCCCAGAGTGCTGAACAGAGAGTGCAACAGAGCAGTGCAGTTGCATGCACTTCCAAATGCTAATTTATTTTCCCAATATGTTAGTTTCATGATATCAGCATTTTGTAGCAGAAAAGCTATGGGTTTCTTTCACGTAGAGGGAAGGTCAGCATTCTCTGAAGCAACTGTGGGTTCCTCTTGTTGGCATGCTAAGCCAGGGCCCCAGATAGCCAAAGGCAGGTGCTCAGCTTTCAGCAAAGACCTGGCCCCTTTCCAATGCTTCCAGGTGGCCAACCCCAAAAGTGAAGGCATCTTGAGACAAATCACTCTGAAATTCTTTCACTAGGACTGGCAAATCCCCTCTAAACCTGCCTTTGCGTTAGCTGTTGTGTACATGTGGGGAATCTGCAGACCCAGTCACTGCACTCCACTTGGAGAGGGGACGCCGGCCCCACAGTGCCACGAGGGCCGTTGTACCTCTCCTGGCAGTTGCTGCATTACTATGACAGCTGCAAACCCCGATGAGTGAATAACCTAATCGAGCCATTAAAAGAAACAGAAGCCCTCTGCCCTGTTTGATTTCTCTCTATAATGATGTAAAGTGCACTTTAATGGAGTCAAAGTGGTCCTGGGCCATTCTTGTTAAGGCCATTTGATGCAGTGCTATTGAGTCCCACTGCTCGTGTTCATTACCTCCCTTCAGCTCCCTCCCCTGCTGCATTGTAGTTCAGACTTCCCCGCACAGTTTCTCTGCTGCTCCAGCCCCTTGCCTGCATTTTGTCTACATAAATTAGACCTTGTGCAGCATATTGGCCTGTCAGGGGACTAGGAAGAAACTGTATATTGTTTCTGGCATTCCCGGGCCCTTCTGCCCCTGACATCTGCTGTGTTTGTGACAGGGAATACATTCCTGACTCATTATCCGGGCAAGCGGAATCCCTCCCTGACAGCACCATTAATCAGAATCAAGCAGTCCGGCAAATAAAAAAAAAGAGAGAGAGAAAAAAAAAAAGAAGGGAGAGAGAAGAAGAAGAAAAAGAAAGCAAGGAAAGAAAAGAGACAGTTTCTAACTTTCACTTTTGTGTCACTCCAGTGTCTGGACAAGTAGCAATCTATCTTTCTGAGTGACAGCTCTGATGGATGGCATTATTTATGCTTTTGTGTATTAAAAGACAGTTCTGGCACCAGCTTGTCACTCTACCAGAGATTTGAAAAAAGTTGAAATTTAATTTGAAGGAAAAGAGGGCAAAGATCAGAGGATTCTGGCTAGGGAGTGTTGCCTGGGAGGGACAGAGATTACAGTGGGGGGGAGTAACAGGAAGAGGTGTAGAAATGGTGCATAAATAAGTAATTGCCCTTACAGCTATAGAGATTCCTATTTACGGCTGTGTATCTCTATTAGTACCTTCCATGGGCTGGAGAGGTCTGTTTGTTGACACAAATAGCTTTGATGTTCCTTGGAGGGATGCATCATTTTAGGGCGAGACGGGCATATGCTTTATTTTGTGTAAATAATTTGAGTGTATTTGTGTATACAAACATTATTATAAATGCACATATATATGTGACTAAATGTGTGTATATAACAGTGTCTTTACATGCACATGTGTATTTACGCAAATTAATTTTAAATATAGACTTTTTGTTATAGCAGACACGTCTTCAAGATACAAAACACATATCTAAATAGCTACACACACACGAAGACAGTCACATGGATACTTCCCAAGAAGAACAATACATCCATAATTTTCATTTCTTCCTTTTAAAAAAGTGTTTACTTACTACACCATTTGTAAGCAAATTTAAGTATAAACAAAGGTCAATATTCTTTAAAGTATCTTTACTTGTTTAAAGTTTTGGAGAAAAAATTGTGTTCTACTTCATCTGGAAAGTGAAGTTTGACTGTTAGTCGAGTTTTATGTCTTTATATTTATCCATACATAGGCTAGTTGACTGTTGAATGCAGAAACCCTGCTATGAAGATTTAGATGCTCACATTTCCATTTGTACCATCTCCCGCTTGTAGAAAAGGCCGGTAATTGCATGTGAAGTGCCAGGCTGAGGAGCTGTCTCATACTGACCCATTTATAAATTCAGAATTGCAAGGAGTGTAAATCTGTATCTTTGTTTAACTGTGCTGATTTATGTGCTGGCAATTGAACCCATAGGTATTTATACAGCATATACCACATCGTATAGAAATACTAGAACACGTTTGTGTGGATTATTATACATAGTGGTACAAGAGGAAACATGCAGGTCACATTCACTTCAAGAGCAAACAGGTACATCTTTCTCAAAATTGTTGATTGTGTGTGTGTGTACACCAGCAGTGAATTTGGCTCTACACAGATTTATATTTCTGCAGCCCTGATGATAGGAAGAGCTTCTTAGGACCTGTTGTTCCATGTTCGGAGTGAACAGAGAAGACTTACCTCATCTGAAGACCATAGTTAAATTATTAAAGGACATTATATGAATCAGGCATCCTAAATTTAGGTGTCAAGATAAAATAAAAGCAGGAATCTTACCTGGAAAAACTGAATTTATTCAGAAAGCTTGGATCACAGATGGATGCACATCTCTTTCTTCATCCCCTCCTGATGTATCCTGGGACTGAAGGGAGGGACTGGCCCGTACTCTGTTGTGCTGACTCCAGTGCAGGATGGAGATTCGCAGAGGTGCTGGTGCCATTCTCACACGTGCATCTGTGCGGGTATAAAATTGAAGAGAGTGATTTGGTCATAAGTGGAGCAAGGCTACCTGCCTCTGCCTGCAGAAACCTTCCCTTGCTGTCAATGTCTGTTCAGCCGGCTGTGGCTGCCCGTGTCACGTCACACACAGGTGTCCAACTGCACGGTGGTTTGGGTACATGGGTCAGACACACGGAAACAACAGCACCTAGTTCCCTGTACCATCCCAACACCACAAGATGTTTCACTCTATGATAATTCCAACACTGGACAACACATGGTTTTGACCTGAGAAAACATAAAATAACAAGAAACATAGTCGCTATTATTTATAACTTTTGCTTTCAGATGACCCATCTCTTGGCTATTTTGACAAACATCTGCTTTGGAACCCATTAGCCAACACACAGCATTTGCTTCTAATTAATACAAATTTGTTGTTTCATTCCCGAGTCTCAGCAGGTTTCACTTCCCCTCTCCTAGACTATTGGCATCAGCAGCAGTCACCCTACCACACCTAGCAAATCCTGACAACAATCACTCTTGAGATTATAGATCCAGGGCAAAATCCCAAGCACTTCAAAAAACTGCCAGAGTTCCTGGCTAAATCCAGGAATGGTGTTGACTTGCAGGCCCAGCTGGGTTCTTAGTATCATCCTTTTGGACTCCCTTTTCCTTCCTGAGGATAGTGCAGCTCCTCTTGTTATCCATAGGGATTTTTCAGCTCAGCCTCAATACAACACGCAGCAGTAACACTGTATTTCCAGCATATTGACTGAACACTGCGGATGGACAGACAGGGAACTGCTGCTGCTCATGAGCATTTGAAAACCCACCAGCCCAGGATCACACCACTGCTGTTCTGATGGAGACGGAGGTCACAAAATGACCTAGGACTGTGCACTGACTTAATCTGAAAACATTCCCTAAAGGGATGATATCACAGCAATCCCAGGCAATGAGCCGTCCCTTCAGGGTGTGAAGTTGTGGGATAAACCTATTCTTTCAAGATACAGAGCTTAAATTTCAAAGTAAGATTTGTGTGTAATTCCCTCGGGCTCCTTTGAAACCCCAGCCGGTGTTTTGAGAAGGAACTGGTCATTTTTCTACTCCTGGTCTCAATATGGTTGAGACTGTGGATTGGCTTTTTACAAATGTTGATACCATTAAATTGAAATTGGCTGGGATGTAGGGCAGGCTGCAGTTAGGGGAGAAATATGTGGAGGGGTTTCTTTTCACTGGCTTTCAGAGGAATAAGTTGGGCTGGTCAGTAACTGCTCCAGAAGGAAACACAATAATAATCACTCATGATAGCTAGGTGCAAAAGAAAAGGAGAGTCTATCTTATTTGTCAGTCGTACTCAATCTATCTTCTTGGAATTGTACAGTGAGATAAAGACATCCAAGATTGTACCTCAGCTGGGGTAAATGGTGTAAATTTTCACTGCTCCGGTGAAGACAATTTATACCCACTAAAGATCTGCCCCTTGATCTCCAAAGCCAAAGGAACATAAGCTCTTGCGTTTTAAGCTCAGGAGTTGGAATGTTTAATTCTATTCTGTCGTCTGTCAGAACAGCAGGCAGAGGGGAGGAATGTATTGGTGTCATATGGAAACCATGGTTTGATGACGGACAAAATTAAATCCTTGCGTTTGGACATAAACCATGGTAACACAAAATATGCAGCAAGTCAGGCTTGGTTTTCAATACTGAAAACACGAGGCCCCACTTGGCAGGCTGAGGAGGGGATATTAGTCAGATTTAGACATGGTTTTCTTTGTTTTATTGAAGGATAAATAATTATGTGCTGAGATATTCCAGGCTCATGTTAACACAGTTGTGTGTGAACCACAGCAGAGGATGCTGTGAGAATAGGAAGGACTGAAGGTTCTTTAACCTGCAAAGAGTACTTGGGAATCCTGGAAAAGTTTTGGGGTTTACTTCTGGAAAACTACCCCAGTTTCCTCAAAAATATATCTGACATGCTAATCTCCATAAATTAAACCTTCCAAGCGTTTGCTTTCTTGACATTTTTAACACATGGATTCAGCACACACCATGTCTCCCTATAGACTCTGCTCAGTATCGCTGCTCTTGCTTCAGCTGGGATGCACACAGAGCAGCTGGCTCAGCCCTTGGCTCCCACCTTCAGTGCTTGGTCACACCAAGGGGCAAGGCTACTTTCTCTTTTAAAAGAAACCCCAATGTAAAGATCACCTGCAGTAGAGGATTAAAGGCATTACAGCCCTATCCCATTGCCATGCCCCCGTTTTTATTTATATTCTAATATCCTGAAGGCAGAGACCCTGTTTTTGTCCTGGTTTTGTATTGTCCCCCTCTCAGTGGAGACCTGACCTGGTCTCTAGTTGCTACCTGTGCTGCCTAAGCGAATAACGGTGCTAGTGAGCAGAGCAGCGTGAAACAGGCACTGTGATTATTCCCAGAGACACTGGGCAGAGTCAAAACAATCAGCTCCCCAAGCAGACAGAAGTTCTCCTGTGCAGCCATCACGAGGCCTGTGTACCAAAGTGTGATAGATGGTCTCATGTGGGATACCAGAAAATAAAGAGGCTTCGTGAAGTTATGGGGCCACCCCTGTGTGGTGGAGCCTTACGCTGATCCCTCTGAACGGCTCTGTCTTCACTGACCTGGCACTGTGCTGTATGAACCATCCCTCTCTTCATTTCCCAAAGTGATTTATGATCTTTTGTGCAGTGAAATCTGCATTTCTGTTGCCTGTGAGCACTAGTGAAGCGTGCAGATGCCTGACAATATTCACTGCTCTAAGTCATTCATGTTTCTCTTTCCTGGCCAGCTTCCTCTGCTGCCAAAAATACTTTAAAAGAGAAGAGTGGAAGGTGAAAGCCACAATTCACTGACGCACTCCTGGAACTGCCTTTTTCTAGAAAAAAAGCTGCTCTGGTGCCTGCCCTCTAGAACCGAGCTCTGATTTGCACCGCTCCCAGACTGCGACGGCTGCTGCTGCTGCTTTCCATCTTGCACTGTCCTGTTGCACTCATGAGTGTAAAATGGAACTTGTAAATCACTTTTTGGAACAGGCAAAGGACATAAATGTCAGCACAGCAGAGTGAGTTTACATAGAGATGAAATCAAGCTGAATAGCAGAGATACAGCACGGAGCTGGATTTCACATTTCACTGATGCTCTTGGTCCAGAGGTTTGCTCATTAACAAGCCTATGATTCTGTTATTGAAACTCATGGTAAGTGGTTCCTTAGGCAAAGATCCAGCAAAGCACTTAGGCAAATTCATAAATTTATGTCCCATTGACTTCTGTGCAACTATTTATATGCTCAGAGTCATGTGTGTCTTAAATGTATTTCCAGATCAGGCCTTGTACTCAACAAATAGTCTTTCTGCAGCATTGTAAACCCCAAGCTTTCAAAATTCATGAGTCCAAGTTCTCATTTCCCCTAAGCTACCATAACTGCAATGCAGAATGCAACTTCAGAAAATGCTTTCAAAAAAAAGTCTTAGTTTTCAACTTCTAATTCTCATAATTCAGGATAGCAGTCCATCTTTAACAAAGTAAAAGAAACAAGAAAGAATGAAAGCTACGGCTGTCATCTGAGTTCATGTCTTTGGGAGGTGGGATTTTTAGGAAAAATACTCAATACTGTAAAACTTGCAATAAAATCCCTAAAGTAAAAGGATTGTTTTTCACATTTGAAAAAAAATGAGATCTTTGGAGCAGTCTCAGGCTCAGTGTAACCAGCTAGCTGTGCTTTTGGGCTGGAAAGATTGTGCCTCTCAGTTCCTGTCCTGACACAGACTGCCTTCCTCTCCAGTCACTAAGGTGCTTCAGCTTCGTGGGTTTTGTAGAGTTGTGCTGCTTCTTGTTCTGTTCTATTTTATATATATTCACTAAGGTCTCTGTTTAAAGATCATCTCTTGAATGAGTGTTTAAATATCTTCATCAATAACAAACAGGGAATCAAAGTGCCTTTTAGTGAGGAATCTCAACTTGTTTTGTGCAGCTTGTCCTTTTTCTTATCATCCTTTTGGCCAGTAAGTCAAAACTGACTCCCACATCTGATTAAGGCAGACGAACTGAGTAGTTGGGAGCATCTTTGGATTAATCAACCCTTTTTCAGAAGGGCTAATTTTCATTTCTCATAGACTCCAGGCACCCAAGAGTATAAGAACATCTTGCATTCGCCCATGTGTGATTCACATTTTGCTCTCTTCTTTCCCAACTGCAGCACAACATTTTTTAACTGATCAAATATTTTAAATCCCAAAATGACATTCTGCAGAAAGTGATTTAGAGTCAGCACAAGCTGCTCTTAATATGAGTGGCAATTTCATCAAACTAAAAGCAATGGTGATTTATTTTTAATTATAATCACTCTTTCAATGCAGGAAACTGAGCTGTAACTAGGGTTTGCTGAGTTTGTCCTGGCCCTATGCAAGAGTTGCTTCAAGGTGTCAGCTCTGCACCACAGTCATTTACTCTGGCTACATTTTTGGACAATCCTGCATTAAATTTATGCTCTCCCCTATCCATATGATTGTTATAAACAAGACTGTTGGGTTTGTTTTGGTGCTTTTGCCCTCCCCTTTTGACATCCCACCTACATACATGGACTCCCAGCTCTCCGCATTGTTGCCTCTCTGCTCCTGGCTGAGGGAGAATCCATCAGGGAACCAGCTGCTGCTGCTGAGGAGTAACCAGCAGCAGAATGTAGAACACTCCAGACTTTTCTCCTACTTCTTCCCATGTGGCTTTTCAGAGCCTGAACTGCCAGAGGCTGCAAGAGATGAACATGCAATTAAGCTCTCAGGGAAACCTGCCTTGATGAAAATCTCTGGACAGAAAAATCCTGGAGCTTTTGATATTTTGTGGGATTTGGGTTTCTTGCTACTTTCCTCCAAATAAAGCCTTTGAGGAACAGATTAACTTTGCTGGAGAACTTCAGCTGCAGGAAACTCCAGTCTGTTGCAATTGCTCCATTTCCCTTTGACAAACCTCTTCACCCCCTTAGGCCGACAATCCCCATTATGCTCAACTGCTTTCCGAGGGGTCGCTTTATATTACATCATCGTGCACATGGAAACCACCGAGTGTCATAAGGTGAAACATGAGCTCACCAGGCCACTGATTCCCTGACTGCACCACTGTAGGGATGGCTTATTTCTGAATTAGGGAGAAAAAATTGCAATGCTTAATATCATAGATTTGCCTTTTGCCTATGAATCTGTAGGGGCGAGCGTGGATATTCTAGTCGGGGTTGCCAGAAGTACCAGTTCAGATCCTGCTCTAATTTTAATGTCCTCTCTGTTCTCAGGTCACCCCTTACCATCTTCCATGACCACATTTTTCATTTTACTGGCCTGGCTGTAAAATATCTGCTGCAAACCTCAGTAAGGAAATTAGGCCCATAAGGTTGAGAGTTGAGCACTCAAATGCTGGATTTCATAAAATAGACAAAGAGATTGAATGCACATTGACGTGAGAAACTGAACATACTCATGGGCCACTGAATGTGTCCCTGAAATCCGAAAGGGTGCACAAGCAAGCCCTTATTTTCATCATCCCTCTCTATTAGCACCCAGCCAAGACACTTTATAGAGTCGATAGAGACAAGGTACTATAAAGATCATGCAACCCAGGGAAGTACAAAAGTGATTTAAAATGTTCTAATCTCATTAATCTGTTTCTTCTCCCTAAAGATGTTCAAAACCCAGGCCAGATCCTTAGCCAGCAAATGAAGTAGAGAAGTATTTAAATAAGACCTTAAATTTAAGCTCATGTTTAAATTCTATTTACCACAAAGTTAATTTCAAGATAAATTCATGCTAAAACAATATTTCTAAGCAAAAAAGCCACCCCCAGCCCCTCACTTGAGCCAGAGCCTTTGCAATATAAACAGAGCTAATCTGTAGTAGATGAGGCTTTTCTGCTTCAGGACTTTTTCCTCACTCTTCTGAGCCTCTTTCATCTAGCAAAGGGAACAGAAATTGTGGCTTTGGTGACTAGTCTTAGCTAAGCAATTCTACTTAGATTATGCATATTCAACTAAACTGCTGGAAAAATCACAGTGAACCAGTTTGTCACCAAGCTGTAACACAAACAAAAATTATATTGCTAGAATAATGAATTGAAATCTGGTGCACTTGTTTACAGCACAAAATGTCACACCCATTTTCTTGATGCCTTTATTTTTCCCCTGCAGTTACTCAGGAATTACAAGTACTGCACTGGTTTAGGGTGTTGTGAGGATTAATACATTCAGGTTTGCTCTCACCTCTGAAAATCACACAGTGTAAATCTGTACGATGTTATCACCCACAGACACTCTAACTATATTTTTACTACTATCTAAGTTATTATCACAGGCTCCTAAGGCTGATAGCCAGTATTTAAATATTTACCATAATGAACCAGCTGTCATTCTCCAATGGAATGGGCAGGTTTCCACATCCCCTGATTATTTTTTCCCAACTCCAGTGCTAATTATTATTTCTGTATATGAACCAGGTCACTAGTTAGATGCTAATTTTGTGGAAGCTGGACAACCTTTTACTGAGCACTTGGCCACTCCTAACTTAGTCACAGCATGATGCTACTTAATGTCCCTAAGGTTCATACACGTGAAGAAACCAGTACAAATGTTTGTAATGGTAAGCAACACTCGGGCACAGTTGTAATTGGAGGTACTGTGTGCGTGCCAAACGTTGCATTATTGTTATTATTGCTATTGACAGTATAAATGGCAGCACCATAATGGGACAACAGCATCAGGTCTCAGGGCGGCAGAGGGTAAGGAGACATTAATATGTGCAGTCAGCTTACATCTTGCACTATGCAAGTGTGCTGGTATGAGTGGTTCTGACACCTAGAACATAAACCAGATGGCCCCTTTCTTACGCCATATCATGCAAAAAGAGATTTGAATTAATTCATGTAGAAATCATGACAATTCTGTTCCTGTTGGAACTCAGTATAGCGGACAGGGTGGCAGTAGATTATGCTGAATTTTTAACTTATAAAATACTAGTGACAGATGTCACTGCCTGTACTCATTTGTTGCTTCCCAGTCTTTTTCCATCCCCTAGTACCCTTGTGTCCCTTTTCCAGAGCAGTAACTCTGAACTACCTTCCTAACAAACTTATTTAAATAAAATTTTGTGCAGAACTTCCTCCACATCTGCGTGTAAAGAGAAATCCATCAAACCCAAAAGCGTGTGCCTGAAACACAAAGATGCTGATGTAAAGGAGATTTAATTTCTCAGTGAACTCCACCTACAGCCCTTTTTGAAATTCCATCCAAAATAAATAATGTTTTACTGGCCACGGGGATCAATGAACTATGCAAGTAACAGTGTCTTCCACAGAGTCTGCATCCCCAGAAGCTGAGACTCAGTGGGAGGCAGGAACATCAACCTCTGCGCTGCCTGGAGGCTGAGGCTCAGCCCGAAAGGCGCTTTGCCCAGGGTCACTCTGCCCAGGTCCCCCCAGTCCTGCTGTGACATCTCTGCCCATGAGACATTCCTCGCTCCCGCCCCAGGGATGCACTCACATGGGTGCCTGGGGTCTCCCCAAGAGCACAGCTTTGTGCCAGGACGTTGCTGGTGCAGACACCAGGGCTGCCTCGGTTGTATGGTGCCGTGCTGAGACCCTGGGCTGCTCCCTCATCTCTGCGCTTCACACATGGCTCCTCACTTCCATTTTTCAGCACCTTCTCCACACAGCACGACCCAACTCCGTCAGCTCCGGCGTTGTGTGGCCAGCAGCATCTTTCAGCACATGAGCCCCAGCCAACATGGCTTAAAGACATCGATTGGGGGCGGGGGGAGCGGGAAGGGGGGTTCCACCACCACTGTCTGTGTGTTTGCAGGGGGGTCCTTTCTGCTGTACAAAAGCCCAAGCGGTTTTGTTCAAGCTGGCAGAGGGCGGCTGTGTTGAAGCTCCTTTCATCAGTGGGTATTAGGCCCAAATCGCTGCCTCTTTGAACATGTACACGGCGCTTTCCATCTCCTGTCACCAGGATGACAGA
>NW_010312928.1:70098-97836 GCF_000700745.2 Antrostomus carolinensis
GAGAACTTTTTCCTCCTCCTTCCCCTCCATTTCCCCCCCCTTGAACCTGAATGAACACTTCTTTCAGTAATGGGTTTTTTCCACCTGGTTGACTTGATGAAAGGTTTATGAGTTGACATTATGTGTGAGAAGAACAAAGCAAGCGCGGGGATGTGTGCGGGGGTGGGGAGCGGGCTCGACAGAGCTGCTGAAAACTTTATTACAAACTAAGAAATGTTGGGAGCAATAAATCAGTTGGATGCTCTCTACAAACCAGCAGAAAACTGCCACTGCAGAACAGAATGAGAGAGCGCACAAGGCCGTGCTGGGCACCAGCAAGCTCCAGTGAGTTGCACTGGGCTGGTGGAAGGAGGAAGGAAGAAGAGGAGAAGGAGGAAGGCCAGAGGAAAAAGCCTGCTGTGCACCCATCTCTCACAGATCCCAATTCCTTGTGCCAGAGACCTCCAGAGTCCCTGCCATGACATCACTGTTATAGAAGCAACAGCTCCAAAGGAGGGTTCCAGAAGCACAAAATGATGCTTCTGCACCCAGCTCAGGGTGAAAATCAGCAGCTGCCATTTGGACAGATGCCCCATATCTCCTCTCCTACACTCTGGAATTCTGTGCCTGGTCTACCCAGGCAGTTTCCTGCTCACTCTGCCTCTCCCAAGGTGAAAGGCAGCAGCTACTATTTACCAACATACAGATGAACAATAACAGCTTGCTGTGAGTGTTTAAAAAATACCATACCTCAACCAAACAAACACAAGATCCTCAGCTGTTGTTTGTTAGGAAACCAGCGTTAACAGGCTCCCAGTTAGAAAAAGCACCTTTAGAAACACAAGTTACATGATTTTTACTTTGCATTACAGAGAAGGGTAGAAAGGACCTGAGTTGCTACCAGCTGAGCCTGCAAAACAACCAGGAGGTGTATGGTCAACGTCAGCCCTGAGACAAGGCGCGGCAGCTAAAGACACGACACGATGTGACATGGCACTAACACAGCACGCAGCTTCCGACCCGACTGGCTTCCCCGAGTTGCCCCGGCTGCTCGGCACAGCTGGGTCAGCAGACGGGGGGGTGCAGGAAAGGAAACGACATCACGTTTCCTCCAACGTCACAGGCTGCTCATGAGAACCATGCAGCATTCTCCTGATCTCACGTTATATTGAAAGTACCTTAGTTTACCCAGTTTTTTTAAAGCATCAGCCTTAGTTCTGCTCTGATTTCGAGCTGTGTTAATTAGCACCGTCACTACTGAGGTGAATAGAGTTTCTTAGGAGGAGCAGGTAGCAGCTTTCCCTGACTAAGCTGAATAAATTGCTCAGAGTATCACTGTAATGTGAAAAGCAGACCACGTCCCATGGCATGAAAGCCTCTGAACCATGCAACTACCGTAGGTCACGCAACCCAACTGCATGCTCCCACTGCTATTTCTCCTTAGCAATCCCATGCTGTACACAAAGGCAAACATGTTTCTATTTTAAACTCTAATCCAAGGCTACTGCATGCCTTTCGGAGTGCGGATGTCCTGGAAATGTCACTGCAGAGCAGTGTGCTCAAGAGATTAGAGCCGTTCCATTTTGCAAATGACAGAGTACAGTCACAGATGTTACTCTAGCCACGGGGTCAGACAGTTGCTCAGGCTTAACTTGTTGAATTGCATTAATAAAAAGGAGAAGGGGCAAATGCTGAAAGATCCCGAGCAGCTGTAACTTTGCTCAGGTTAGTATTTTTAAAGCCTTCATCCCAGATAAATAAATTTCATTTCCCCCATAACAACCAGTAGCCATTACAAGCTTCAGAGACGACACTAATGATCGAATTCTCAGGCAAAAAGTACACTTAATATTTCCAGTCTTGTCACGTATGGACCAGCTGAAGAGTCTACACCGTTAACAGCCTTTCTGCAAAGAACTCTGCAGTGAAGCGATGGTCGTGAGGCTCAGAGAAGAATCAAGCAACTAAACCAGCTCGAGGATCTAACACTGACATTTGCTGAGTCATCTAAAAGCTGAGGAGTAGAGCTGGGTTAAGGGAACTGGTCAAGACCAGAGACATGGCAATAGAGAACTGCTCAGGGATCCGCGAGAACAGGGCTGCCCAGGGGCAGAGATACACGGAAGATGACAGGGAATGAAGTCACCTGCAGAGAGCAGAACCGAGTTCAGATTAATGTGCAAGAGCAGCCCTGGGTCTTCAGAGCAAGAACAGCAAGAGACGAGCAGTTCCAGCCAAGGCTGCAGCGCGTGGCAGAGCAGGGCAGCGGGCAGTGCCACCTCCAAACGGTGACACAGCGCAGGTTGTGACAAAGTTCACAGGCAGAGAGTGACACGAACACAACCTGCTCGAATCCAAGGGGCCTGGCTCTCCCATCAGTAGTCATTTACACTTGGCCACTTCACACAGCAAGTGGCAAGCACAAATTGCAGGCTGGAAGGCAATCAGGCTGTGTTAACAATATTTCCAGAAGAGACTAATACTATGGGATGCTTCTATTTTTACATACCTGACTCGAGAGCTTCTGATTTGCAGATAGTGAGAACCGAGTAGCTTTTACATTTTTAGAAAACCAGGTGCTTTTAAGATGTACCTTTAAAATCAAAATCCATTTGAAATCACCGCTGAGAATCTTGGCTGGTGTAGAATAAAGCTTCTAGGCACTTGCTCTGAAAAGCAGCCTGAGCTCTGTCATACATCAGCATGCAGTGACACACATCAGTCACGCTAATGGACTACTTCTAGCTGTGTTGGGGGAGAGAAAAAGGGAAGGGCTGGGGAAAAACTACTGAGATGTACTGGAAAAAAAACCCCAAAATATAAAACAGGTGCAATTGCAGTTCCAGCCTGCATGCTTGGTGTTAAAGATTCGCTCCATTTCTGTGGCTCATATCTGCTCTACACTTTTGCACTGTGAGCAATTCTGGTGCTCTCTAAAAAGCAAAGTCTTGCCACAGCAATGAAGTCTGTAGACTGGATGATGATCCTGAAGAGGGACCCGATCACTTTATCTAGACCACTCTGACAAAAATGAGTCCTGTTCTAAAGGAGGAAGGAGTTGAAGTCAAGACTAGCAACATGTTCTTCACATCCCCCAGAGCCAGACTTACACCCTGACAAGCTCTTGATGATGAATGCTGATTTTTCAGTCTCAGACTTGCTTTCCCTTTTCCTTGGTAGCAAATCTGATCTATGCACTTGCTGACTAACGCTGACACATCAGGCCAGTTGCTGCTTACTGGAACCACCTTGCACTGGGAAGCTGACAGCAAGAACAATGCATCTGTCTGCAGCCGGCAGAGGCTGCAGGGAGCATCTGTCATCAGAGGAGCTGCTTGGCAGGAGAGGGCTCAGGCTCTGGCTGATTCTCAGAACAGGGAAAAGAGACATGTACAGACCCATAGCTGGACTCTCGTTCTGTATTGGTGGTGCTTTCATCTTCCCCTTTCTTTGCTACCACAGGTGACTCTGTTCTATCAGATGTGGCTTTTAATTACGAGAGTTCTATGTGCCATTAGTAGTTTAACTGAAGGGAAATTGAACCATATAAATAGCACCATTTTGCTATTCTCTGTTTATAAAGTCGGATCTCCCTTTTGATATTTATTGAGGGAGACGTGGACCTGTTTGAAGATTCAGTTCAACTAGTTAAGATTTTACTGGAGGAAGGAATTTAGCCACTGAAATGGCCATAGGCAGCGTCGCAACTAGTTGGGTAGGAAAGAAGCAAGCAGCAACCACTACTTAGGCAAGACAGATGACATCAAAGAGGCATTGCACCAGGGGCTTTTTAGCAGTCAGTAAATTATGCGTGTACAAAGTAAGAAAGGAAGTGTAGTAATGCCTGATTGTTATATAGGCACCTTTCATCCTGAAGGATAGTCGTTTACAAGCTGGAGATCGCAACACTGGAGCTGGTATTATGTTTTGTCTTACAGGCCTGAAATGTCATTTACCATTTCAGTCTTGAGCTGATTAAGAAATCACAGTTTGGAGAATATTGTCAATGAAAAACATTACTGAAAAATTACATGAAAAAACTAACATTTGAAAAAGTAACTTTTTATATATTTTTAGAAGAAATTTTTTTTCATGGAGAGACAGTTATATTTCATTTGAAAATAAAAACAACTAGTCATAGTAAAAGGTGAGGTCCATCTTTTAATTAAATAATTAGAAACACTAATTCTTTATATTGTAGGTAGCTGCTTATGGCCAGCAGTATGAGCTGATCAGATACAGTAATACTGGGTGCCCTGTGAGAACTCAGACAAGTTGAATTTATAAGAAACAGCATCAAGGATAAAAAGGGGGAGACCAGTAGCACAAGACACTGTACAAAGTGCAAAGACAAGGAGAATAGGAGAATATTGGTTAAACCCCGAACAGAAAACTCCTCAGACTGATTCAATGTGCCATCAGTTCTCTGCAGAGAAAAAATCCCAGGTCTTAACGGCTTATTCAAATGCAAACCTAAAGAGCAAAGCACTTGATCCCTCACTCACCTCACTGGAAAATAGACAAAATGCTGAGTTAGCACTACTGGAAACTGAAAGTGCAATTTCAGGGAATCTGAACTACTTCACACCAGTATTTGGATCAAGAAGATATGATCCTATGGAACCCGTTGGCTCCCAAAGCAACTCCCAGCATACATGTCAAGTCCAAGCAGTGCTGAGCAAGGAATACAAACACCGCTCAACATTTCCTACAAGTTACGCAGCACTTGCAAGGGTCTGAAAGCAAGAGCTGGTGGGAGACACTTGTCCTCAGCCTTGCCTCTTTGTCAAGGCATTGCTTTCTTCCACAGTGATATATAATTTGGAAATACTCATGCATCCACAAGGTTTACCAAATTAAGCAGGAGTTGCACATGCTCAGTTGCATCTCAGGTGACGTGGATCCACTGAGAGACAAGTGACCCTAATGCAGAAGGGGATTTTCAGGCTGTCTCACCTGTCTCCTGGCAGGGATATGGCTCCATTAGAAAGCAACCGAGTGTTTTAAGTTCATCTCTGCCTTCTGCTAGGCAGAGGCTTACAAGTGCACCCAGAACTAAGACTGCTAGCATGAAAACTCCAATTACAGCTAAATTATAAATTGTTAAACCATGAAAATAAGGGAAGGGGCTGGCTCCTTTGTCTTAGTTAAGGCCATGCAACTACCACTAGAAAATTCTTTATCTGTAGGGAGTGTTGTTTGTTTGCATGGTAGCACATCCTCCCAGGCAATGCTGCGTGCTAGAGGCTGTTCAGAAAGGAGCAGGAAAAAAAAAGGGTAAAATTAGTCTTTACTGTTCATTGTCCAGTTTCACTGGTAATTAGCTTGGCTGCTTCTACAATACATTACGCAATATAGATCAAGACTTGATTATTTCGGCCCAGTAATACTCCCAAGCAGAGTTAGGTTGCAACACGAGATGAGGAAGCAAAAACTAGAGTTTAATAGAAAGCAACAGACGCAGACAAGCAGACATCACCATCTAATGATGTCTGAAGCACTCCTCTCTGTTTGGCCTGTAGGCATCATGAGCTGTATCAGTCAAATTTTCTGTGCCACCCCTTGTTCATGAAGAAAGCTACAATTAGTCATATTTGACAACTCAGTCCCACAAAGCCTTGTGAAGTTCAAAGCACTACCCACCTGGTATTTCTTTTTTACAAGCATGCAACTACAAAGTATAATTTTGGGAATTTTTTAACCTTTCTTTCCCACACATCCAAGTATCATTCTTCCCTCCCTCTCTTTCTAGCTTTCATTTAACCAAGTATCACACTGAGAAGACTGAGATAATCCAGATAAGTGGGGATGAGACAGGAAAGATCTGTCTAGGCTTGGTGCTTGACCAAGTTTTAAAAGAAACCTGCTACACTGAATAAATTAGATCCCTGGGAGATGTTAAGTGTCCAAAATGGCCCACAGGACCCATGTTCAGAGATGTTAACCAAGGACTGAAGTGACAAAGAGCAACGCCCTCCACAGCAAAGAACTCTCTGGCTCCAGCAGAGCCCAGACTGTACTGAGAGCAAAGGCTGGTTGCAGAGGTTTACGAGAGCTTCTTTCATACCACCACATTATTATAGAGATGTGTGTCTGAAGATGCCACTGTTATAATGGAGAATGTTTATTTTGTCTGTAACCCAGCTGGCTGGTTTGCTGTACTTCAAATCTCTTCAAGTAAATAAATGAGGGGACTCTACTTTTCCCTCTCCAGTGCAGTGTGTATACACAAGTGTTATTTCCTGTATCAGATTCCTGTACAAAAACTGCTGTCAGGCTATTAATAATCTGGAAAAACACCTTGAAACTTGACTCAATGAGGGCACATTGCAAATGGGCTCTAATGGCTTTTATTTCTCATCTCTGTCACCTCAGATCTAATCTGCCATTTTCTCATTTTTTATCCTCTCTGGTCCCCTCAAAAATCATTCAGAAACTCTTTCCTCAGTGCCAGGCAGAGCAGAAAGTGGCCGTGTGATGGGATCAGCAGGCATTTATTAACAGAGAAAGGTCAGGTGGATCATGTAGTGTGGAGTAGAGTCTTGGGCACACTCCCATAACGGAGCAAAGGCGAGTGCCTGGCAGTTTTCTGCCACTTCAAGGCCTGGGATCAAAGTGTAGAAAGCAAAGTGAGATGTAGTCCTGGAAAGAAAATATTCCCACCACCACAAAGGAACCTTACAAACCACCCCCATTCCCATCACTTTTGATTTTATGGGCCAGTAAGGAAGTTTCCTGGATTCTAAGACTTACTTTTAGGCACAAGAATTAGCCAAGACTGTGCCCAGAATCAGTTGCAAACCCCTGATAGTGACATGCAGCCTGGAGCTGAAACTGGATCCTAATTTTTTTCCTCTATTTTGGGGCCACATCCACATCTTCTATGGAAACAATCTAGGCACCATCAAAATTTTGCAGTACATGTCCCTATGTTTAAACTCACGCTCCTTACGTTGAGTTTGGTGTGGTACATTTGCCTGAAAAAAAAAATGCAAATCAAAGGCTACTTAGTTCCTTCTCCTCTGAAAAAACCAAGAGAAAGAATGTGAGAGGACATGGAAAAGCATTACACAGGACTTGGGACCTATTAAGGACTTATGGTGAGACTTTTAAAAGTTTTTCAGGTGCTCTGAAGTTCTTAATTAGATATCACTACATTTTTTAATTAGATGGCATTCCTAGGTATCTAATTACCTTTAAAAAAATGGACCTCAGGTACCTAGGGGGAAAAGGGATGAGGCAGTTTCTGACACAAGTTGTACAGTGTGTGATTCTCTGAGAGTAGCCACAAGTCCTTTTTTTTCCCCTCAACTATCTTGACATCACAATCTGTTTATGAGTTCCTTCTTTTCTGTTTTATTTGGTTATGCAAACATTAATTTAAGGAATATTTCTCAAACCTCCTGTGGGAATCCAACCCCATTTTCATAGACAATGCATGTGCAAAAATGACTAACATTTCTCTTTGAGGAGGGGAGGAGATTTAAGGCTTTTGACTCAAGGTTGATTTTTTTTTCCCCTCCTTTTTCTTCTCCCTCCTTCTAAGTATCTCTTTATTCATCACTTTAATTACCTAATCGTAAATTTCTTTAGGGGTTACTTAGAAGGAAAATTAGCATCAAAGCTTGGCAGTAAATTCAGGGGCTTTTGGAGCAGGTCCAAGCTGTTTCACCTGTGATTAATTAGATGATTTTTTTTTTCTTTAAGTGCCAGAGGGCTGTTGAGGTCTTTAAGCAGTTACATGACTGCTGGCAGCTCAGGAATTATGATTGATGCATTAGTCTGGCATTTAGGACTTCTGCTTCTTTTTGGTGGTTGCCTGGATAAGCAAGTACATAAGACCAGCCACACTGGTGGGAACAAAAGGCTCATTGCTGGCAAGCACCAGTCCCTGCTCTCATAGAGGAGTGAAGGAACTGGGTACTTTTCCCTCTCCAGTGCTGGCAGAGTGTTCCACAGGACTAAGATGAGAGAAAAGGAGAAAGAAATGCCTACTGCTCAGATTATATTTTACAGAGTCACAACATCAAATCATAGCAGTACTTCTTTAAAGCTTTCTTTAAGGTATGGGCTTATTTGAGAATAAAAATGAGAGGAAAACAGAACTAAACCTTTAATCTCAACCCTGGAAACCCTCTGTAAAAAAAAAAAAAAAAAAAAGATAGACTTAAAAAAAAAAGCATTTCTCTCTCAAAAAACCATAATATTCCTTTCCCCTTGCCCCAAAGGGGAAAGAATTAATCTTGGTGGGCTTGCATAGATAGATAGATAGATAGATATTTATTTTTTTAAGCAGAAAACCTTACAAGACAATCAAATTCTAAGTCACAGTGACTGATCTGGCTCCTCCTTCTGGCTGAAAACAAAAATCCTGTTGTGTCACCCAAAAAAAAGTCAACCCAAAAAACCCCAAGCTCTCAATTAAAGCTTTAGCTGAAGTTAGAAAGATCAGCCAATGCTAATCACTATCCCCATGCAACTGCCACCCTCATGCAGGACAGAGGAGTCTGGAAAAGCATCTCAACTTGGGGAGAGATAGAGCCCAGTGGGACGTGTCTCTACTTTCACTGCTCTAGCTACATCTGTTTTCTGGGAAATGGAGAAACTTCAGTCACGAACACTTATTAGTTGTTACATGTGTACTACAGAAAAAGTGTCAGAAGCATTAATGATGCACTTCCAGATTGCTTAATACAGTTAGCTCACCTAATTCACTCTGCATGGCCTCCTGCTGCAAGTAGAGAAGCAATCAGCAGTTAAACAGCTCTAGTCCCTTTATAACTGGCCACTAGAGAGACAGGAGGGAATAAGACTCTGGCTTTATGGTACATCGGTGGCAGGTCAAGAGAGTAACCTGAAGTAGATGGATGGGAAAGCAGCAAAGAGCCCTTCCTTCAGTAGGAAGAGGCAGGAGAACCCACTGCCAATTAATGACTAAGAGACACCTCCTCCTGTCCTAGCATTAATTTAAGCCATTAGGTGCTTGGAGTTTATCTCAGCAGAGTAAAATCATCTTTCAGACAAGATATGTGCTTTGCAGGAAACTGCGTGTGTGCTCTCAAAAGTTACTCCTGCTGTCGTGCATCCTTCCTCCCAAATGTTCTCAGGACAACAGGATGTCCCTTCACATCAGGAGACAGCTCCTCACCCTGCTGTGAAGTAGTTAATCTCCATGGGAAGTTCCTAGGCCTCTCACCATCCCTGCTCAGAGAATAATGACACTTGGTGTTTGCAGCCACCTCTCGTTTTTGTCAATGCCCAGCCTGCCTCATCTAACATTTATAGAGTCTGGATTCTCCTCAGATCTCATTGACTATGTGTCAGTCACCACCTGCAGCCTGCTGAGCTGCAAACCCAGCCCAGCTCACAGCACTGACATCCTTCACTACTCCTTCTGCTGGATTGTATCTGACTACAGGGAGGAGGAGGAGGAGGGAGAAAACAACCCTGCCCTGGATGTGTGTATTTGTGTCCTTATGGGCAAGTGCTCCTTGTAGAGCTCTCTTTGTCTCTGTGTGTGTGCCCTTATCAGTGTTCAGATCCAGCAGGATGCATGGGTTGGGATAAGTGCTTTAGCATGTTTGAGTCTCTGCAGAGTCAAACCTCTCTGCAGGTTTCTGGCTCCATTTGGGGAGGTTTCTGGCTCCATTTGTCACATACCAGCCTGAAACGACAGTAACAAGACAGACAAGACACAGAATTGCAAGCCAGCTGACCTGCTGGGTAAGCTCAAGTAACTTACTTCCCTGTTTGAAAGCATGATGATACTTGTCTGCTTCTGTGAAGAGGCTGACCATCTTATAACAAATGGGAAAATAATTCCTCAGGTCGTGCTCCTTGAAGACTATTTGAGCCACCTCTGGAAGAGACTGTTAAATCCCTAGGTGGACTGGCAAGGGAATGATCATATTAAGCAGGAGCCGAGATCTGAGAGTGGAAATGCAAAATGGCCTCGTGGGAAAGCTGCTAGCTTAGAAATCAGGAGATCTGGGTTCTGTTTTTATCTTTTCCATCGATCTGATCTATGCTTTCGAGCAAACTACAAGTTTCAGAACTCAAGAGACTCCAGTAACACCGCTAAAAAGTAAAGCCTAGTCATATTAATCTCCACCTACACACTAAGGTGACCTTTACAGCTTAGAATGGGTACAGATTAGCAAACGGAGATCCTGTAACAACTCTGTGTACCACACTGTGGTTTTCCCAGCAGGAGCTGAATTTATTTATACGATAGGTATATAAACATATGACCCAAACTATACACAAGAAGATACTGTTGCTGAAGATTCAAAGGTAGTAGCATGAGAAAGCATGTTTGCTTGCACCCACACAGAATCTCTCCTACACCTTTGCTTTTCACAGTTTGTGACAACAGAGATTATTCCTTGCTAGAGAATGTGGCATTGTTGACATTAAAAAAAAAAGCAAAAAAAAAAAAGCAAACCAGGGCTTTGCGTTGCTTGAACAGCACAGGAGTTCTTGATCAGCTGTCTGAGGTGCCTCATCTGTACAAAGCATTTAAACCCGTCTAACATCAAAAAGTAAAGTAAGACAAGTCACTTTGATGCTCCAGAGCACATGCCTAACATGATTATTGCAGAATCTTCCCGGTGATAATAGAATTATGCAAAGGAGGCCTTGACCCATTAATGCTTTTACCTTTCTTAGGCTTTCTCTCCCTCTTCCTTCTTTCAGGAGAAGGAGAACTGCTTGCTCAGATATAGCAACAGAACAAAAAGGTGGAATAAGCAAAGCGAAAGAGGTCCCTTTGTCACCTTGTCATCTCTCCCCACTCCACCTTACTCCAGTATATTATGTGCTCCAGCAGTTGCAGTTTAAGCAGCTGGAAATATGTGGCAGTGGAAAGGCTGAATGACTGGAGATGGGAGTGTTCCCTTATCACAGAGATACTGTGAGTGCAGGATGGGAAAGCACAGCACGTGTCATCCCTGGCAGCCCTGCACCTAAGACGCCTTGGAGAAAAGGAGTATTTTATTTTTTTATTAAAAAAAAAAAAAAAGCATTTGCTCAAACTTCTCTTTCTAACAGAAAGAAGAAGGATGCTCATACCAGGGGTTACAACAGTTTTATACCAAGTAGCATAGCTCTGGAGTAACACAGTAGCATATCCAACGTTTAGTGCCTTAAAGCTGGAACTAACACATCCTGGGTCTCAGACACGAAGGAGTGCTTTCAACATCTGCCTCCATTTTCTAGGAAAAGCAGATGATTTCAGATGGAAGAGTTTGCTGCCAAGATAGCCTGAGTTGCTCACCCAGTCAGGGAAGTTATGAGTAAACAGGTTTTGGTGTTTCTTGCAGTTTTCTTAATAAAAATGCCTTAAAATTGCACAAGACCTGCTTAGTATCAGAACAAAGAGGTGCAGGCATGTGTAGTTATTTAAAAGCGATAGAATAATACGGAAGAAAAGGGATGTTACCTCCTCTGTGCCCTGCTTAGGCTGAATTACAGCTGAAAATAAGAAAGATTCAGACAGTGACAATACAGAAAGCTTGCAGAACCCCAGTACGAGGTGTCCTCTGTAGTCAAAGGACGTCAGAGCCTGCCCAGGCTCTTCCTTCCACCTTTTAACTGTCTTGTCTGTTTAAAATAATGCATGTTAGGGAATGGACCGAGACATGATTATTGAACCCTTGTTCTTCCAGAAGGTAAACAGAATCCAGTGCACAAATTCTTATCTCAGTTTGTATATACAGTGGGTGATTTTAGGCCAAAAAACTCCTACCAAGAGATCAGCTGACTGTCTTGGCTCAAGTTCAGGTCTGCAAAGGGCTGGCCAAGGGAAAGCATGCTTCCTATGTATTTTGTTTGCTTTAAGAATGGTTCACTGATTCCTACTTGCAATCTGTCCTGAACTGAAAATCTAGGATTAGTTTGTTCCAGGCAGGAAAGATGAGTCCAACACATTAAAGCTCAGACCTGTATCCAAACTTCCCTAAGCACAGATATGTTTCCATCTGGAGTTTTGGTCCGAGCTTTTCTCTTGCTTCTTACCCATGTTCTTTGAGTGGAGTTCCTCAATGTCCCATCCTAAATCAGTACCTATTTGTGTCAGGCCAAACAAATCACAAGAGACAGTCCTTTCCCCAACACTCTCATTATCTAAATTAACAAGTATGTTATTATATTCTCTGTGCATGGCAAGCAGCATTAGGACAGAGTTAAAGAACTCACCCAAGGTTACACAGCCACCTTGTTGCAGAACTGGGTACTAAAGCCAATTGCTTGACTCTTAAGCTCAGTTCTTTATCTTAGTTCTCAAGAGGAAAAGTGCAAGCCCAGATCTGACCATTCCCCTGGGTAGGAAACCTTCTGGAGTATCTATTTGAAACAAAGACTTACTTTCCCCCTACTCCTGTCTAAAATAGAAAAAGGACCAAGACCTTATTCTTGAGCTTCAGGGATCTGTTAATTGGCTCCCTAGTAAAATTGTAGAGACTCAGCTGCCTGATAATGATTGTAAATGACAGAGACTATCAGGTTTACCTTGTGATGTCCCTGGGGAGCTTGCAGTTAGTTTAGTCTGAACTCTGCGTCAGCTGTTTGGGTTCCTTTCTTCTCGGCATGTGGTATCTGGACTCAAGCTGCAGTCTTTCAAACCTAATTAGTGTTAGGGGAAAGAAAGAGAGAGAGAGAAGAAAAAAGCGTCAAATAACAACACTCTCCCTTCCCTCAACTGGCTTTATAACGTACAGGCAGGACCTGATTTACGGTACAAGTTCAGGGGGATTTTTTGATTGTTTTTTTCATGTGTATCAATCCAGCATCTTCAGCTCTGGCTGCAGGAAAAGTGAGTTTTAGTGTGCAGGAGTCTTGGAACTTTGAGAGTTCAGCAGAGAATCTCTAAACTCAATGGAGTCATCGTGTTTGTACATAGTTGGGTCTGCCCTGTGCAGTGCTCAGCAGAAACTCAAGGTTTTGCCCTTTTCCTTGCAGAGAGAGCATTTTACTGTCTGTTACATTTGTTAGTAAAGCTTATCAATACTGTTTTCAGCAATAACCTCATGTTAATGTTTAGTCAAATTCAAACTCAGAAATAAGAACACAAGCAATTTCTTGTGGGGGTCTCAGTAACTTGTACAACTTTTTATTTGCAAGGCATTTCACAATCTCACACCTCTGGCATAGAGATGTCTGTACCTGTTTTCTTGCTTGGTAACTGACTCCCATCCCACATCATGGGTCATCAGTTGTTGCAGTGTTGAATGGGACATCAGAGAACAGCAGATCTGTAGACAGCATCTTCAAATCACTGTCAGGCCAAGCAATCACAAATCTGAAAAACCATGTGAGATACAGGCTGCTTTGTGAGGCCTTCAAACGGAGTGTCTGGGGTAGCCAGAGAGCTGAAGGGGTTTTTTGCAATGACTGATGGCATGTGCAGAATTCCTTGGAATGATGAGACAATACACAGAGGGCTTAATTTTACCTAGGAATGGGATATAACATATTTTAAATTAAGCTAATTAGTCTCTGGAACAGCTGCTGAATGATGTGATAAATTTTTTGATTGCTCAAAATCTTTAAATCAAGACTGTCTCTCTAGGAGATCTGAATCTCAAGCAATCACTAAAATCTTGAAAAGATTTGAAAGAAGCAACGAGTAGAACAGGTGGGATGAGAAGGTTCTCTCTGCCTGCAAACTCTCCAAGATCCCTGCCCTCAGCAGCGTTACTAACCTCATGCTCCAGCAGCTCTCTAATGCAGAAGTCTCACACGTAAAGATAAATCACATTTAAGTGAAGAAACCTCATACAAGCGCCAGTTCAGACCACACACCAGTTTACCTCAAATGGCCTTAGCCACCTACAAGACTGTCTAAATCCAAGGCAAAATTAAGTAATTCAGGTTGCTGATAACAGATGCCTGACTTCAAAGTCATGACTACTATCTTTTGACTTACGGTACAATTTGAGATAAGAAAGTATACTTGCCTATTCTTGTATGGATTGGCCTCTTCCATCAGGTGGTAGAGCCCAAGGCAAAGTATCCCAAACAATTCTAAAGCTCTGCAGTAAACGTCTCCAAAGGAGTCCTCCTGCTGTAAAAGAAGCAAAAGCACTTATCTCAAAGGAACCAAAGTGGACAATTCAGCCCAATACTAAATGACTTATTTACCAACTTTCATCACTATTCACTGCTTTTAGTATCATACTGTTTGGAAAGAAAGAATGAAAAGAAAATAACTGGTCCCCCATAAGATTAGAATCTAGTATAAAATAAGGCTACCTGATGTCTTTGCCTCTTCAGAAGATGGCTCAAGCTACATAGAGAGATTCAACTGAATGAAACTAAAGTTCATGTAATGACAACCCAAAAGTATTAGCAACAAGGATGAAACCCTCACCCACAAAGCACCACTCAGTGATGGAACTCACCATGATCCCTGTTAACAACCTTCTGGACAGCGGCAGGAGTGCTGGTCTGCAGCTGACTTGAGAGGCATCGTGGATCATGTCAGGACTTCTGTGCAGTCTCCTGCCCTACTCCAACAGCTGTTCCTCCAATACTGGGCTTGTCCTGCTTGTCACCAAAGTCTGCAGCACAGCCAAGATGTGATGGTTGTAGTATGTCTGGAAAGGAAAAGACAATGAAAAGTCAAAGACAAAAGAGTCTTGGTAAGGAAAAGCAAGAAAACAGAGAAAGTGATCAGACAGACACTTTGGAGCTGTTTGTATATTTAAAGTAGTCCTTCATTATGTATAAAGTTTTCTGACAATATTTATGGATCACCACCTGCTTAGCCCATTCCAGCTTCAAAGAGCAGAAAGATCTCACCTCTACTCTTATAATAGAACACACTGAGTTACGTCTGAATGGGAGGCTGTCAAAGGCACAAATGGCACAACTGGAGTGGGAGTGGGGACGTGCGTGTGTAAGAAAACTGGGCAGCAGCTCTGACGTCATCTGAGTAGGTGGGTGCTGTGCAAGGGGAGGCTGAGGGGTGCAACTGCCCTGCCTGTCCCATAGGGTTCAGGTGCAGCAGGAAACTCACTGTCCTTCTAGCTGCTATATTGTTTTGAAAACCTCTCTTTGGGCCCTTATCTCAGTCACTGTTTTTTAGTTTAAAAAGTTACAATGGTTCTAATTCAGATCTGAGGCAAAAAAGGGCCCAAAGTCACTTTAAAAAAATTAATAATAATCTAAAAGTGTTTCCTTTGCCTGCAGTGCATCACATAACTTATTTTCCACCTTTTCTCATAAAGCTCATTTCCTACCTAGAGCCACTTTGTGGAATCTGTCACCTGCACTTGCCTGAGTAAAGAAACTAAACAAGCTGCAGAAGGAACGTTGTTACTAAATCCACGCTGAACTCAAATCCGCTTAAGAACATCTGACCATATTGTCGGGCAAATGGGTATAATGCTGTTAGAGTAATTCTCAGTCTTTTAAAGCAAGGAGCTGTAGTCGAGGGTTATCCAGGAGTGATACAGCTTTGGGGGAATCTGCACTTTACATATTTAACAGGAGCGTGCTGAGCTCTTTAACATATCATTGCTGTACTTTTTGACATCAAAAGGATTGCATTTCCATACTTGGATGAATTAATAGGATTTGCATGTCACCCTCATTCTGTACTTTCTTTGCTGAGTTACACTGCGGGAATTTGAAAGGCGGGGAAGCTATAGAGGTGTGCATGCCTGTGTACTCAGGAAATAACACTCTGCATTTAGGATGGGTCTTGAAGCTGACTTTAAAGGAGCAACGTTTCTGTAACGTGCCCATGAGACATTAATTTCTTCACCAGTTGTGTGGTTACAGCTTCAGACAAGCAGATTTCCTGGGAACACCTCTGCACAAAGGCAAGGCTAGAAGCCTCCCATCACCAAGCAGTTACCTAGTCCCACTGACTCCAGGTTGCTACTAAGTTTTATAACTGGTCCTGTATAGCTGAGGAACCCAGAGCTGAATCAGGAGGGGAATTCAGGGCTCACTGGGGTACCTGAGCCATAATGATCACACTCATTGAATTGTTTTCTGTCTATTGAGACGCCGAGAGTCACATTGAAGCAAATGCCAGTTCTCCTTCAGGCTTCCAACAGATAACATTTCACTTTACAAACCACATCCTGCCATTCAGATTCTTCTGCCAGTCTCCTTTCAAGCTAAAAGAAAACAGCGCTCCTGCTCTGAGCAGCTAAAGAAATTTCAACAGATACTCACGGTGATAGCAAAAGGAGGTGATACTGGAGTGCTGAAGGCTCCCGTCCATCTCCAGTTCACACATCTCTTCCCTGGTACTGCAACTGCTAAGCAATATCGTATTTCTCTCCGTCTTCACTGTATTTACAGAATGACTGAATCCAACCTAAGGTGCCCCTCTAAAGGGGAGCTGAGTGCTGATCATTCCTGGACAGACTTGGAATCTCACACTTGAGTGAAATTTTATCCTTTAAGACAGGTCATGCTACGTCTCGAGTTACTTTTACACTTAACGCTAGCAGTCATTAATTACCATCTGGCTGATTGACATATCAGTGAGTAGCAGCAATATAATACTTTCCCTAACACTGAAGCCTTCTCAGAAAAGCATAACTGGACTTGACACACTTATTTTGGACTGCTTATCCCTTGGAGAGATTTGTTTTGTATTTATTCGGTTTCTGTAAAACTGCCACCCAAGCACTATCCCTTTGGACATGAGTTGAGAGCGAGGCATGAGGAACTCGACTGCAGCATGGGGAATGGGGGTGAAGAGGAAGAAAGGGTCTTTCAGAAAAAAGGTAAAGCAGTTTTGGAAATACCAGCTTATGAGCTGAACTGCTGTTTTGCTGCCAATATCCTGGCTTAACTCCACCAAAGTGTGACCCACACCCGTGTCACCACTGACATTATCACTCAGTTTTGACAGCAACTTAAAATGATTATGTCACCAGGGTGGGATCACCACATTCTGATGCAATGTATCCAGTCTTCATGATGCAAATGTTTTTAAAAGAACACACTGCCAGGAATTTACAGAGAACCAAAATATGCACTTTAAAATCTGATGCAGTCTTGTGGATCAGCAGTGGCCCACACGTGTGGAATTTGGTTTATACCTTTTCAGAAAACAGCCGTTGGGAGATTCCCATTGAATTCAGCAGATTTTCAACAGAATTTCTTCCTAGTACCAGAGGGACAGAAGAGAAGAGTTAAATGTTCTGTTTATCCCCATGCCTGCTATGATAAGGTGCTGCTAGTGCAAGCTCTCTGTTCCCCAGCTCATCAGTGCTGTAAAACTCTTTTCTACGTGAACAGGTAAGAATTCAGAGTCCCCATAATCTTCTCAGCCTTTGGCATCAATGCTGGAGCTTCCACCAAGGGGCCAGCTGGTGTCAAATGCAATTTTGGCTTCAGTGACTGCAGTTCCCTTAGAGGGATTGATTGTAACATCATGTTATCAAAAAATAGATAAATCAGTCTGGCTTTAAGTACCTTTTGTAGCCTGTCAATATTTTGGAGCTGGGAAGGGAGGAACTGGTGAAAACACTCTAAAAGTTTCTCCAAATCATTCTATGTGTATATCAACAACAGGGAGAGCTGCTGCAAATAGCACACATTGAGAGACGTGTCTTTTGGAGCTGACAGCTGCCTTTTAGTGCATGGAACCCACAACCCCAAGGAATCACAGCGGCCCACTGATTAGCAAATTGCTTAAATAGGAGCAGACATGTATAACTCTCAGGGTACCGTGTAACTAATCACATCACCAATCTCTGCAACGTTTCCTGTGCCTTTCTCTGACTCACACGGCCTCAGCCATTGTTAAGGCTCGATTAAGGGGGTTTACCCTGGCTGTAATCACTTGGTTACACACCGATGCCACTAAACATGACAACATGTACTTACCAGAGACAAAAGAGAATTCAAGAAGCGGTCTGAGGAGATGGCTACTACAGGGGCACCAGTGGTGAACAGCTGAGCTTCCTCTGGAATCTGAGAATTGCCACTGGGAGCCTGGTTAATGAACTGGGCATTTGGTGAAGAGTCTATTGGAAAAGCAAGAAAGAAAGGGGAAACATCTTGGCAACAGAGAGAAGCCATCTAGTATCAGAAACAAAAGTTCATAAATTCAGTTTGCCATTCTGTGTCCAGCACTAGCCACAGCATGGAGCATTACTAAAGAAAAGAAGAACAAAATATTCCATGCTGCTAACTGATTGTGCAATGGCAGACAAAAGGCACAGAATCCTAAAACTAAGTTTTAAGATATCAGATCATAATTAATTTGCTGGCTTTGAAAAAGAAAGGAATAATCTAATTTCTTCCCCTCATTTTCTTGATTTAACAGAAATACAATTACCATTTCGATCAGTTAAATTGGGGCTGCAGAGTCCCTTTCACAGCTGTCACATGGATCCTCACCAGTTTCTCAACCTCGTTTTTGCTGGCTAAGATAGTTTTGCAGAATTCCCCCTGCTCTGAAAGTGATTCCTCCTTAACTTTCTTTTCTATTTGCAGTGAACTAAGTACACCCAGGCAGAAGGCCCCTGCTGTGCGACTGAACATGCTAGGTATGTCCTGGCACTCCAGCACTACCAGTAAGAATGCTGATGAATGACAGCAGCACAGCAGGAGACTGAGAGGAATTGAGATCAAGAACCCATATCTTCCCATTAAAAAATAGAGAGCGAGCACAACTAACTCTACGTGAGTAATGACTGATTTCTATTATGTCCCCTTGGGTCAGGAAGCATTTGAGTGCATCATTTTTAAAGATGACTAAAACTAGCCAGAATCACAATACTATTAATGTCTCCTGTTGTCTTGCTGTGTTGGTATCATCCTTCAGCCACGTATTCTCAATACAGATATTTCACCCACCCGGGATTTTAGAGTTGGCCCTGCATATGGCATTAATCAGCATGACTCCACTGACTAGCTTACACAGTCTGGCTATGAAAAGCATGGTCTTGCAGCCACAATAAGGCATCCACTTTATTTCTCCACACCATTCTCTTTCTCCTTTACATATTTGCAGGATTCTTATTTCTTTACAGATCACTCTGCTCCTTCTCTCACAGATCTCTGTCTTATGGAAAGTGTTCCTAGAATCTGATGTTTCTGAGGAATAACCATTTATAATGTGCCTCTGAGCCCACTGACCAACTCACAAATTCAGAGGATGCTCGACACTTTCAACTGTGCTCAGCTTGGTGGATCTGGGCCCGCAGAAACCCCACGCAAAGCTTGTATCGTACTGCTGGCTTGGTGTGTCAGACACACCAAATGATTTTGTGACTCTTGGTCAACACTGTGAGCTGGGAAAGAAATTGCCTGGAAGAAGCAAAGCCCTTACAACTGAAGGCACAAGTATTACCCCTCTCAGCTTGTTTCTAGGGATAGGCACAAAACTGAGCATTTGTCTAGATCAAGGTCTACCAGAGGGACTTACAGGAAGCTTATTCAATCACAAAAAAGCTCCAGCTGTTTTTATTTAGCTGTTTTATGCTTCCAGGTTTTAAATTTTTAGGGTTATTTTGCTTCCTAGCCCATCCCTGTAACTCTAAACACATTTTTATGCTGTTCAAGACTACAGCAGGGGCAGGCATCCATGTGCTAAGGGACTGGGCTCGATTCATTATTTTGTCAAAGATGTGACATGACTAAAATCCAAGTCATGTCAACAGATTGCAGATGTTTTCCCCTCCACTGACACACCACATCCTGGAGGGAAATCACAGGGGTGCAATGCCTGTCTGAAGATGTTAGCTTGACTGCACAAAATCTTCTCAGAGGAGCTGGGCCTCAGTAGCAGCTCAAAACATAGAAATGTTTTGGACATAGCAGAAATAAAAGCCTAAACCACAGCACAAGATATCCAAATACCACTCTGGGAAATTCAAGAGTTCTGAAATTACTCAGCAGGAGGTATCATTAGCTTATCATTACTTTGTGGGGTTTTTTTGCAGTAGCTCCTCGGTGTTTCAGTCTAAGGAGCACGCAGGACTGAAGAGCCCATTGAGGTGCTTAACTTCTTCTGGGACACAGCTCATCAGGTGCAAGTTGTTAGTAAGCAGTACACCAGAGCTTCATAGAAATAAACTATTGCTAGTGCCTGCTACAGGCCAAAGCTGCTCACCAGCCTTATTCCAGCTGCAAACCTGGTGAGGACTGGAAAGCAAGGAGCCCACATGTGCTGAGCCCACACAGCATTTACAAGCTTTGTATCCAAAAGAAAGAAAAAAGAAAAGCTTGAGTGAGTCAGGGCCCAGTCATGATGCCTAGCAACATGCTATGCTAATTTGATGGGTACGTTCTTGTGTCAGCACTTGAAATGAAGCTGAACATCCATGTCCCTCGGGACTGGCAGCCCAGCTACACCCCTCTGGTACAACACTGACTGCTGTGTTACTCGTAATCAGTTAATCGGTGCACATGTTCACAATTAGCAGATCCAGTTTGTAACCATCAGGAGATGACACCAAAGATAGCCAAGACTAGCATGAAAGAGTTCCATGGGTTACTTCAGCTACAAATCACAGAATCCCAGAATTGCCTGGATTAGAAAAGCCCTTTAAGCTCATTGAGTCCAATCATGAGCCCAACACTGACAAGTCCCCACTAACCCATGTCCCTCAGCACTGTGTCTACACGACTCTTCAATCCCTCCAGGGATGGGGACTCCACCACTGCCCTGGGCAACCCCTTCCAATGCCTCAGAACCCTTTCAGCAAAGAAATTCTTCCTCACATCCCATCTCAACTGCCCTGGGCACAACCTGAGGCCATTTCCTCTTGTCCTGTCACTTGTTCCTTGGTTGAACAGTGAACTGGACGATCACTGCCCTGGTCCTACTGGCCCCACTATTCCCGATACAGAACGCAGGCTGGAGAGGCAGAGTCCAGTGGAATAAGGACAAAGGTGTTTGGACTCTGCAGTAAAATGCCAGCACTCTCTGTCCACCTTGGCACGTGCACGGATCCGTGAAAGTTCTGCACCCAAAGCAGTCACTGCTTGATGCCACATACTACAAACTGCTTGGAACAGGCTCTGCTCTGTCACAGCCACGTGGACAAGCGAGGAAGCCTGCAGCTGTCCCCACAACCCACAAGAGGAGGAGGGAACCATCAGCAGGGTTTCAGAAAGAGGAGGATTAGAACATCCTTTTTGTTGTTCCATTTTGTTGTGGGATGAAAACTGGGCATACAGTCTCTCTCTTTCTAAATCATCAGAGAGAGGAAAGCATGGCTAATGGGCAAGTTAGATCTAATCTGTTCAGAATTGCTTCTGGTGGTGCCTCTTTCTCCACTGAAAATAAGGGCAAACCAGGCAAATATGCTTCTGATTTATCTGAGGGTAGGTGGGACAAGCAAAGGCCATATGATCAGAACCCAGATTTCCTGAGCTCCATTCCAGTAGAAAGAAAAAAACCCAGGACATTATCTTTCTCCTAAAGGGATGCTAAGGAGTTTTGCTACACGCTGAGACCTTTGTAATACTTTGTTATATTTATTCTCCTGATAAACCATCCTGACTCCTTCAAAGTCAGTGAATTAACATCTAAGTCAAACCTTTTAATGTTCCTTGGACATGTAGTGCTTGTCGCTTTCTGCCTATGAATTCTAAAAAGGGACTGGGGTAAATAAATAATGCAGCATGCATATTGCTTCTGTGAAATTTGCTCCTAAAGAATAACTTACTCAGCTCTGTAGTGATGGGGATCCTTTTAAAACATGGCTGTGATTGATTCCCCAATGCTCTCGCTCTGAAAACAGCATCTGTAGAAATAGTCAATAACAACATGAGGAGAGAGGGAAGTTAGCAGAAGCAGAAAGGCAAAAGGAAAAAGAAAAGAAGCCAAGGCACAATGATTGAGACTGACAAATGCAGGAAACCTCTTACCTATGCCTAAAAATGTCATTGTTATGCAAAAATCCTAAAGCATTTCCTATATTTAGAAAGTTTCTTGCCTTGGTCTGCTTTTCCAAGGCTCACTTTATTCACTCGGAGCTTCAAAGGATTAAAAAAAGAAAAGCTCTCCTGGGAGCTGCTTATTGACATCATAACTAAAATATAATTACCCTCCGTGGAGCAGCAGTGCTGGTTACAGCGTTGTTTGGCGCAAAGCCCCCACTAAGCCAATTTGCACTCAGAGGGCTTTTGAGGAGGGGGTTGTGTTTCTCCCTTCCCCTTCGAGAAGGCTGTACATAAATAGATGGGATGTGCTGTAGGAATGAAGGCAAAAGCACATACCATTATTTTTTTTTAAAACCTGGCAACCCAAAAAACTTCAGAGAAACCCAGAATTTCCTAGAAGCATGTGTCCTTATTTCCTCCCCGTTCTCACCAGCCAGCTGATTTAGGAGAATCAGTTCCAATTTGAAGTCTGCTTTCTGTGTATCGATCACATCCAATCCTGTCTCCCTTACCTTTATGTCTAAATTTTTCCTTTGCTACCTAGCACAGCACCTGGGTAACTGAGTATTGATAATACCAGTTATTGCACAAGACAGTATCAAAGTCAAAATGATGGCATCTAAACTCCACAAAGATTGTGCTAGAAATGGAACTTCTTCCAGTTCAGATACTGTGTAATGGACCCTCTCTGCTTAGAGGAGCACGTGAATGTTGGAGATCAGAGACTCTAACAGGGTCCTGGATGGATGGTTGCTCTAATCAACCACCCCTGAGGTTAGACAATAGACTGCCAAAAACCTCACTAGAGATGTCAGGCATCACAATCCCTCAAAAGAGCAGAAAAAGTCCTTCCCAAGCATAGCAAGGCATCTGTGAATGCACACTAGTGGCAGCACCTGAACACCTGAAATGAATCATTCCTTTATCATACCTTTCCGTGTACTGTGCTGGTTGATTTGAATGTGTGTCTGATCATTGCCTGGATACCTTTTCCTTGTGTCAATATTTTTGCTATGAAACAGTACACAGCGCTCTACCTGAAATTTTACAAACTGGCAGGGTGCTATTACAAAAGATTACTTAATTATAGATTACTACTGTACATTTGAATTTCAGCATCTTATTAAGTTGTCAGATTTAATTACCATTATATGTTTAGATTATGCCACAGATTATTTAGTTCTGTACCTAGGTTTGCCAACCTGTTTGCTTTGTGACATGACAGGGTGATAATTACAGCATTACTGGAAAACCTAAATTTTTCCATGAGAAAGACTAGAAGTCCTTGGCATCAGCACTGACCCTTGTAAATGCTCATTCTTGCAAGCGTAAGTAATGTTTACCTCTGTGTTGGTCTGGTTCTCTAAAACCTGTCTAATTCTCTACCCCATGAGAGGGGTTATGTGCAGAACAGGCCTAGGGTTGTTGGGTGTGAAATGCTCAGATCAAAATCTAAAACCCCAGGAAATGCCATCGATTTGGACTTTGTTGTAATTTCCGAACTGAGCCGATGCCTGCTGCAATGCTTATCAAAGCACCTCAACTGTTAAGAGAACTCAGAGCCTTCCATCCAAATAACTATTTCCACTGTGGTTCGGATGCAAAGTGCTTTGCATACATATAGTTTTGTCTGCAGCACCAAAGCTGGGGATGAGGAAGGATTTGGATGGGTAGGGTAGCTGGGTATCCAGCCAGGTCATCTGCTGTCCCATTAACAATGGCAACTACTAAATGAGAAACAGCAGCCTCTGTCTTTTCTTTTTAAATCAGATAACAGTTGCATAATCACCTTGCTTTAGAAAGCTCTCCCAACTACACTTCTGTTTTTTCCTACCTGCTTCCTCTCCTGGCTACCAACTTAACTGAGGCTAGGTTTCTTGGATCCAAGTTTTGAATGTAACTTTACCCTGTTATAAATCCTGTATAAATCCTGATCTAAACTCATACCTGAAAGAAGGTGCTGTGTACCTTCTTTGGCCAGGTTCTGATGTGCTGAAACACAGTGTTATCTCCAATACACAAATAACCTTGTGCTTGCATGTCTCTGCTCTATTAGTGTTTCTAAACAAGCAGAAATTCTCTTGATTGGACCTTGTAACTACAGAACTTGTGTTTTTTCCAGGATGATAGAATAAACTTTGCTCCTTTCTCTCGTGATAGCAAGAATGCTGAACAGATTTAAATCTACAAGATCCATTTTTCTGATGCAACTCATCACATCCCCACCTTCCCAAGGGAAATGAGGGAAAAATATATGTTTGTGGATTAAAAAAAAGACTTTTGAGTATGCAGGTGGTGATGGTTCTGACAATGATGTGCCTGATAAATTGCCTAACCAACGTGCCTCAGCTTACCCAACTGATGTCAGTGTCAGGTCCCTGAGGTCTTCTATTGGAAGGAAACAAAGCAAGCCAAAAGCTAACACCTCAAAGAGAAACAAGTATGAACTCTGCAAGGCAGCTGGGGAAGGTTTTGATGAACAGATGCTCACATCTCTATTTTCCATACACACATTGTAGTTCAGAGTTCTGCACTCCATGTACTACAATTCTGAGTGATAAAACAAAAACTGCTGGAGGGGAGTAGGACAGTGATTGATGGGATGAAATATCCTTTTTGCCCTGAGTCTTTTCCATATCTAGGTATAAAGATGCAGTAGGTATAGTGTCTATGTCTGTCACTATAGATGGAGATACATAAATGATATACAAGTACATTTTATTTACTGCTTCTCTATATACAAAGAGTTCCATACATCTTTACATCTATGTAGCAACAAATACATTAGATAAAAGTAACCTATTCAAGTCACAATTACCTCTTACTCAAATATACCTTATAAATAATTTGTCTTCTGTTCTGATTGTATACATTGTATATTGATATTATTTTGTCTAGTTATTAAAAAACTCCTGTCTCTGCCTCACTCTAATCTTTTTTTTTGGCACAGCCATTGTTTTAAAAGCCTAGAATGATAATAAAGTATAGGGAAAACACTTAGAAGAGCCATCCATTTCTCAGCCCGTCTTCAGTTAATTAATACTCCGCATTCTCCAGAGGAGGACAAATCTCAGCTCCTTTGCCAAATTAAGGGAGGAAGAGACCATAAATATTCTACTGGTCTGAAGCCATTTTTGCTTCCATTGCAGTTCTGAGCTCCAAGCTCTGTTTGCCTGGGAACAGAGCACCCACCCTATCAAGCCTCAGGGGAAAGGTATTGTCTTGATTTTTTTGAAGGATTGAAAGAGCCTCCACTCACATCTGCTTTTGGAAATAATACAGCAGTTACCAGCACTGGTTATACCATTTACCCTCCAGCCATGGTTTCTTTACTGGAAACCTTGAAGTTTCACACAGAATTTGCAGGAGGAATGGGCATATTAACCAACCAGGAACTGTGGGAATAGTATATCCCTGCAGTGTTCACTCCTTGGCAGTTTTTTTTCCAAAGAGAAACAAGGGACTTTGTCAGGGAGAAGTTTCCTGATGAGAGATTAGAATCATAACCAAATTAAATGATTGTCTCTAACTAATTACATTACTTTAAATTGAATAATGAAACCTTTAGCTGTATTTAATGTAACATGCCTGAAGTCCAACAATTAGTCTGCTGAATGAAGCTAAACAATTAAAAACACAATCTATTTTATAGCTTATTTTATAGGAACAATTGGAAAAACTATTACGGCTGAAATCTGCACAATTACAAGACCAACAGGAGCAGTCAGTACAGTGAACGAGCAGCAGGGACAGGTGAGCCATTCTGAAGACACCGTGGAAGGACTTAAGGCCTTCCTTCCAACCTGAAGCTGTCCATAGCTGGCATTTCACTTTATGACTAAGGTCAAGGAAAACAAAATTGCATTAATTCTCAATCTATGTTATATTAGAGTGATAGTTAAAATGAATAGTTAAAAACCAATTAAATTATTTATTTATCTCATGTAAAAATCAGAGGACCATGTTTTGACATATGTTTAGATGCTCTGTGTTTTGCAAGGACTTCAAGGAGGAACTTCTGTAAAGTATATCCATCCAGCTGTCCATGGTTTCCAAACAGAATGAAAAGCTGAAGTGTTAGGACACATCCCATGGGAGTAAACTTCCACCTTTAAGCATCTAAACAACTTTTTAAAAGTAGCTTTTAAACAGCCAAAGCCCAGTCTGGAACTTTGTCAAGCACCCAACTGACTTCCAAAAAATGCATCTTGGACTCCCAGGCCTTTGAGGGCTTCCCTGTCCCAGAAACGTGACTGCAAAGGAAGGTACCACATGAACATGACGTGCAACAGCTATTATGCACTCATGTCCTTTGTGGACATTCTTAATCCTCATAAAGAGCCCCTTGCACAGCCTAGCTTAGCTACACAAAACCACCCAGTACAAAACAGAAGTGGCACATGGGGAGTTAGGACACACTAGCAGTTGTAAGCTTTTTCCTCATGTAAACCCTCCTGTAAGATCTTTTCAAAACATTACCCTTCAATTCACAGAGCTGAGCTTCCAGTCCTTTTGGGATATTTGCCCATTTGTAATGACTAATCCTATTTTGGAGGTTGCTGGGCAATGGGGTCCTTTTATTTGCTGGGAAGGAAGCTGCAGCATTTCAAGCAGCATGAATTCCAGCCTGCTACAAGTTTCCCAGCTGGCAGAACAGCTTGAACATTCTGTATTTTTGATGAAATCTTTGATCACCTCATTGCAAGATTTGGTTGCCTACTCTCAGCTCTCTGGCAGCTCTGAGCACAACCTGCCATTTCTAGATGGGATTTGTTCTTTTACAGATTAGACACATTAAATAAATAAACCAAACTGTCTCAAAAATATCCAGATCAATAATGTCACAGACACAGGGGTCTGGAAACACAACATACAAAATTTCAAAATAAAATATATGTCAATCAGACCTTCCTTTGTCCATCTGCTGAGATTCTCTCCTGAGACAGGGTGCCTGCCCTGCTTTAGATGAACATGGAAGGCATTACTGATCCCTTGTTACCTTGGAGATCTTTCTCTGTTCCCAAGTTACCACCTAAATTACAAGGGAATATGGTCATGGAATGAGCCTTCAGCTCCCACCACAGCAATGGAGTCTCTATGCAACCCTGGTCAAGATGCTTTATCTGCAGCTCACTCTTGAAAAAGGAGATAATAGTAAACCCTCAGTCTCTCTCCCCCAGGGCAGGGTCAGGCTCTTATCTTTACATATGAAATCCAAGATAGAAATTAGCCAAGATAACATTGCTAAATAAACAGCAGTGAACTAGAGAGTGCTGTGCCCTCCACCCAGATCAATGCATCGAAGCTCCAGCTTATTCCTAGGAGAACGAGGAGGAAGACATGTGAGAATCCCAAAAGCAAATACCCCACACCTACCAGAAGAGCTCCCAGCAGCGGAAGAGCATCACACCAGTGGAACATCCCTGTTCAATCTGGGATGACTCTGCTGTTCTCTCCTTGGCCATCAAAACCCTTAAAACAGAGAGAAACTTCTGAGCTACAGAACAATCTCTCAGCAGTGGCAGCTACAACTTAGCCAAGTTGAGATCACATCCCCAGCTGCTGCTGAGGTGCCCTCTTTATCTACACATCATAGCTCTCATGTCTCATAGTAGCAAGGAAAAATTAGGATGTATGAGTCACATATTAACCATGACAGTATGGGGGGGAAAAGGCTTGTGTAGTGGAGGAATTCCTTTGTCAATGTCAGCTGAATGAGACAAACATAAGGAAAAATATACTGCAAAGTGTTTCCTTGAATTATTGTATTAGTTGGGATGTTTATAGCTGTTTGGACTTGGTCCCTAGGATTATTTTAAATAATGAGTTATTCAGTGAGGACATTCTTTGAAGCAATATTTATATAAACATGGTCTTGATTAAGAGCAAAAAGTC
>NW_010312928.1:97862-99741 GCF_000700745.2 Antrostomus carolinensis
AATTATGCCCATATTGCAGGATATTCTTTGAGGCAAATTTCAGATATGTAGCTGTGTTTGTGAGCTTTGAATTACTCACCCTTCAGCAAAATGAAAGGTAATTTTACATCGCTGACAAGGGGCAGGGAGAGGCTTCAAACTGTCTGTCCTGAGTTTAGGAAGCTAGTACCAAGCTGGAGGGAAAGGGGAGCAGTGCCCCTTTACCCTGTGCTAACTGGAGGCAATTCCAGCCATTAGCCACCCACCTCCTCCCCAGATAACGAATCCTTAGGCCAGTGATTAAATGGTATTTTGGCAACTTAGAGACTATCTTCTCACAAGCTCCCTTACTTGACTCAAATTTATCAATCAATCAATGTATATATCTCCATCATAATACAGCCATCATCTATATACACAACCTGTCAGAAATGACAACTCCTCATTGTAATATTATGGGAAATGTATACGCCTTAAAGGAAACATGTGTTGGATCCCTGAAGTAGAGATAGAGAAAAAAGACAGCAGGAAATCTACTTCATTGTAGTGGCAGCCACCTTGCCAAAGCCAAGCACATTCTGATTTAACAAGTCATTCTTTAGTTAAGGGTTCCTTCTGCCATATACTCTGCAAATATTCTACAAATTACATGATTCTTATGGAAATCTGATTTTCCCAAGAGACTCGTAAATCATCCTGCACTGGATGCTGAGGAGCTTGAGGATGAGGGCACTGGAACTGACACGCTGCAGTACCTGACAGAGACAGAAATAGTCTCTGATTGAGCTCCAGTCACTCACTGCAGCCATTAGCAGGTTATCTGGGTCACAAATTGACTGTGCTGTGGGCGCAGTTATCCTCAGCCAAACTGAGAGTGCTACAACATGGTAAAACATTTCTTTTTTGCCTGTTTTCACAGCCATGACATAGTATAAACCAGTCACTCATGTTTCCATGAATCAAAGTAGATGATGTAGCTCTCAGCTACACTAAAAGATGGTCAGACACATCCAAGACATTTCAAACTTCATTTGAGGACTAACATAAGCGATTAACAGTTGTCTATAGCATTAGAAAGCAGGGAGTGGAAGTCCTTCCAACAACTGCCAACAACTTCCCGCTGCCAAGCTATCTTTAAATTCTTCATAATTCCTTTGTAAAGCCCTAACACTTCCTTGAATCACTTGCCTGGAGTCTTCCGACGTCAGCTCTTCCACTCCTTCTCGTGGGAAAACATGGCTACAATGAGTCTTAATGTCATGTGTACACACAGAGGTCTGTGCTGGTTTGGATTGGTTTGCCTTCTGTGCTATAAGTGCAGAATGGCAGCAAATCCTCAGGAACTGGAGCTTATTTCTGTGTCCTAAATTTTACCCAGAGAGAGATAAAGGGGTAGAAACCTACTCAAAGCACCTCAGGACAAGCAAGACCTGGAAGAGTTGCACCATTAGTCCCCAGAAACCTACAGAGGTGAGAAATCTGTGCACAAAGATCTCCAGAGAGCAGACCTGTGGGTACCTGCACGACACGGGCAGGTTGCTCCAGCAGCTGGTTCTGGAAAGCCCCGTCCCACCAGCACAAACACCCTGATGTCCTTCCCCTGCCTCCGTACCACAGCCCTTGGGATGATTTAACACTTGGCACACGGGCTGTTCGGTTCACATCCCATTTGGGAATCCTCTTACTGTTTTTTGAATCGCTCCCAGATCTGCACATATGTTAACCTTTTCCTTTAGGGAGGAGTGGGGTTTTACACACAATGAAAATTGCCTGTGAAGGCTGCTACAAAGCCCCTTTTCTCCCTCCCAGGCCTGCACTCTGAGAATATGGTGCTTGTCTGGACTTGGCTTATTCATCATCATGGATTATATCACTCCAATCACAATACATCAAAGTGCTT
>NW_010312928.1:99770-105102 GCF_000700745.2 Antrostomus carolinensis
AATTGACATAGAGGTATTATGTGTTATTGCAAAATATTATAATCTAGAGTATTCCATCCAATAATTAACAAATACATCAGGCAACAAGTAAAACCAATCTTAAAAATGAGGAGTTAAATTTTTTCTTAATTACATCCACTGAACCAAATCTGCCCTTAAGCAATGCACATGTAATCCCAGTGAAGTCAGTGTGGTTGTACAGAACACACTAAAATAAAAATAGTCTGTAGTTATCATCTATATTGCAGCAATACTTACAGTCCCCCACTAAGTTTAGGGACTCCTGCTTTATTTAGAGTTGTTAACGTGAAGAATGAAGGCAAACTAAGTTGAACTGAGAAAACAGCATGGAAAGAGACACATAGCATTGGGACTTAGACAACACATTGAACTCTAGTCTAATAGGCCCTGACACCACGTTTAAAAATGGAGCCAAGATTCTCTAATAACAGGACTCCAGGTGATGATGCCTTACAAAGAACTCCTGATACCTGTGTGGCAAAGTCTGAAGAGTTGGCAGCACTGGAGAAATTCAGAATGCATAAGGATAACTGGACTGAACCATCTGAACATCGCTCTCGATGCGTTAGGCTCTACTTCACTAAAGAAACTGCAGAGTCACACATAAGAAAAAGAAATTTCCTGCCTTTGTTACCTGCTCTCCATTTCTGCATTCACCCTCCATCCAAATCACCTCCCTCAGCTAACACTTTACTACACAAGGATGGGCTGTTTAGCCATAGACATAAACCAGGTGTAATAAGTCCCAAAGTTTTGCAAATTAATAAAGTACAGTTATCGTGGGGAAGCTGGATACTACCTCTGCAGGCAGATCTCGCGTGTCAGAGCTATGAGCCATTGTTTCTGACAGAAAACAACAGCTCATTATTCACAACACCCCTTGTGCAATCTTTGCTGAAGTCTCCCTCTCCCCTTCCGAGGTTACAGGAGGTGCAGATAAAATGCAGCTTCTCCTCGGCGTGGACAAGTGTATGTGCATATTTTTGTTCTTCCACTTCTACTAGGGCTGGGCACAAGCTGTATTTTAAAGCAGACAGCTTGAGCAAGGGTGTCAAAATTCAGCTCCTAATTATTAGATTAAAACCTTGAAACAGTTGTCGTGTATGAAAGGACAAAGCAGAGTTTGGCAAACAGGAGGGGAAAAAACAAATCTTCTAAGATAAATAATCTCTGAAGACAACCTTGTCATTTTTTAAGAGCATCTCAACAGTCCCCTGTTTTTATTTTTTTGGTCACCGCTTATCAAAATTTGCATGGCTAGTTAGTGGGTTAATTTAATTATGAGCAGCATTTATGAACAGCCTGATGGGGGATCTGCAGAGGGCAATAGAATCTGCTCTTGAATTATGAAATTGCACACACTCGCACATCTGGAAGCCGTCATGGGACAGATCGCTGTCTTGTAAATGTGTGTTGAGTGTTACAATATTTTACTAAGCACTCCCAATCTGTCAAGGTTTACAAGAGAGTAGAGATTGGGAACATTTGGGATCATTTGTGGCACAGAGCCATTAGCTACTTCCACCCACTTATTGTGACGTTACTAACAGCAAAATAATCTAAAGAGCAGAACATGGCTTACTCAAGACCTCAGATAACAGAAGTGATTTTCACTAAGGGCCAAAACCAGGAGCCAGGACTCAGGTGAATAATAAATGATGCTTGTAGCACAGCCTTATTTTTGGCTGAACTGGTGGTAACATTGTGCAGACTCTGAGGACTTACCTGCAGACCCAGCCTAGCTCTGTTGATTCAAGCCTATGTAAGAGGTGGCACGTGGTGACACCATCCAAGAAAACCAAACCAAAACAAAAACAACAGAGGAGAAAATGCTAGGTAAGAAATGTGGTGTTGACCATCCCTTACTAATTGCCCTCCTCAACAGCAGTTAATGGTAAGAAGGGCATTAAGCACCACACACAAGATGACAGAAAAATTTACACTTCATTAAACCATGGACAGTGTAACAAAAGCTACCTGCCAGAATAATAAAAAAATATATAAAAAAGTGAGCTGTACCTCTATGCTACCCCTGATAAAACTCAAGTTAACTGGCTAAAAACTGATCCTGTTATGCTCACACAAGGGATGCTTATGACTACTGCATTGGCATTGCCAAGAGTGACATCCTAAATTCTCCTGGACTCAAAGACCAGGATGGCCAATTAGCTCCCAGGACTCAAATCACATAGAAGTCCAGTTCTAGGCTGGCACACAGGAATGGATTTCATCCTAGGAAAAGCAATCCCCTGCTGAGGAAATCAGGCCTTGGCCTGTGAAAGTAACTTTGCATGAAGTTTCTCCACCTTCTGGAGCCATAGCTCAATGAAAAGATTTGGAAGACTTTGAAACTCCACAGAGCTTTTGGCTCCTTGTTAAGTCATTGCATATCTGTTTAATTTAAATCCCCATCCAATCATTAAATACTGGTGCTTTTTTAAATGGGTCATTATGATGTGATTTATGACATGGGTGTAATTGTCAGAATTACTGTGGGTAATTAAAATATGAAACGCATGCTGCCAGAGGCTTCAGTCACTCTCAGCACCCTCATTAAAAATCAGGAGCTGACCAAATTATGAATAGACTGGTTTGCACAAGTTCACAGGGAAAGCTAATTATTAAACTTATCCTTATGCACTCAGAACTCACACCATCAGTCATGCAAATTCTTTAAGTGATTATACTATTGTATAACGTGGAATTGGATTAGTATGTACAGGTGGGTGCAACTCCAGTTACAATGTGCAGTACAACTGTACTTTGCCTGGTAAACATGAATCCCTAAAACTCTTACGCAAGCTTGATGACAGATGTGGGACAAGGGCCTGGGGAAGAGAGAGGTGGTGTATTTTCACATGAAACACAGGAAAAATGATTGAGGAATACATAGAGAGGGAGAGGCTGGAAAGGATAAGGCTCTCTGAACTCTAATGGTAAGTCTCAGAGAAACAAGAGAGGCATGGGAACACAAGGGAAGAGAGCTTCAGAAAGAAGCTGGAATAAACTTTGGATTAGCTGACTAAATTCGTAAGGAACGGCGGCTGGCTGAAAATCAGAGGGAGTCTAGGTGCCAAATACAGTGAGCGTGAACACAAACTGAAGTTAAGAAAAAGTTCTATATTAAAGGACAGGCAAGGGCTGAGACTCTTCCTTTCTAGTATTCTGAATGTTTTACTCTCCAGAAAGATTAAAAAAACCCACACAACTGGAGTCCTATATAGAAAATTCAATCAAAATCGAATCAATAAGTCAATCACTGATAGAAGAGTCCTGCTAGAGTTACCAGCTACACCTCTGGTCTTAAAGCCAAAATGTAGCATGCTTTTGTTTATTATGAGATTTTAAAAAAGTGAAACCCCTCTTTCAATGCCAGTAAACAGGTTTTCATGCAAAGAGACAATGCAGCCTGTACAAAACAAGTTTGGGCAGATTTTGCACATCATGGAAACCAGGTTTTCTGTGTCAGAAATCCACTAAAATATCTGCTTCATCACAATGATTTGTCAGTCTTATTGGTTGTGCAAGTTTCAATGAAGATAAGACCTCTGTGTTCCATGAGCAAGATTCAGCCAACCTGCATCAAGAGAACAATGTATTGGGAAGCTTAAAGATCCATTTATACCAAGGAGAGTCATGTTCCTAAAATAATGCTGATTTATATTCTGAGTACCTGTAACAAGGTTCTGGAGGCTGGAGATTTGAAGAGAGAAAGCTTGGGGAACAAGTATGCATAGATGATGTCTTCCATCTGAATTTTTTAACTCAGACAAACCTGATTAAGTGCATGTGTATTTATCAGCTTACCTACCACTCCATCCAACCCATCATCCTGACTCTAACAAGTACTCCTCAAAAACACACAGCAAGAAAAATGGCACTTCCCAACACAACAAAAAGTGGAATGTAAAATGTTATTGCCTCTTCCTAGAGCAGCTCCCTGCCTAACATCTGTTTACAAGCTTCTAATGCCCAAAATGTCTGTTCATCTTCTTCCTTATGCGTCCCAAACTCCAGAAATGCCATTTGTGTAGTTCAGGATGGATTCTTTTTAGAACCCCACCCCTGAAGCGTTTGAGAGGTACCTATAGGCATCCACACTCTTCCATCTTCCTACAAACCCTCTGAGGTTTGGCTGTCACTGAAGCACTCCTTCCACATCCCTCTCCCATTCTAGCAACAAAAGTAAAGCTGAAGGAACATGAAACTTGTCAAACTTGTGAGGTTTTTTGCTATGCCAACAGACAGCTAAATTTTTCACAGAGCCCCCACCCTGTAGCATAAATACCAGGTAGTGATCAAAAGCACAATGTGCCTGCTGACAAAAAGGATCTTGCTCACTGTAACAACACTTTCTCCACCTCTATCTATCTCCTTTTTCTTGAGAACACAGTTTTACACTTGTCCTTCATACAAATAACCCGAGGGTGGGAATTATTCAGAAGGCTCGTGTTTGACACCCCATCTGTTCATTTCTGACAGCGATATATAATGTAAGGCTATAAAAACTTGAAAAATAATGCAACATAAAAAGGGATTGACTCGGCTCCAAGAGGCCATAAACGGTAACAAATACCATTGTATGATTTATTTCATGCTGTAATCTTTACAGTAAGTCATCTTTCAGACATTTCCTTGTGACAGGTTTTAATAATATTAATGCCCAGAGCAATCCAAATCATCGCCAATAGACATATTTATCAAGCTGCCAATCCAAGTAAATGAAATTCTATAAGCAATAATGTAACATGTTTAAAGGAAGCTAATAAAACAAGTCAGGAGAGAAATATTACTGCAAAGTATGCTTTCTTTAATCCAGCCCTGGATTTTATACAGCCAAAATGCAAATCTTTCCCTCCATGATTTATTGCTCCAAAAATACCAATGACCTTTTCAGGAGCTCTTGCACAGCCCTTCTCACACATTTATAAAGATTGTGATGCATTCTGCCAGATTAGCCGAGCTGGAGCGCTCAGCATGACTGCCTTGTTTTGCCCTACCTTTGGATTGGGAAGTGATGGGTAGCATCAAAGAGTAGGATCCTAAGTCTTGAAGATTTATTGAAGCCTGACAAGCCTTAACATAGGCTTGGCAACTCAGCAGGTATTTACAAGCAATTATCCAGACACTAGAGAAGTTACAATTAACAGGGAGCTAAAACTTGGTTCTTTAACCCGGTTTCCCTTTTAATCTAATGCAGTTTCTACTACTTCATTGCTTGGCTGAAGTGACTCTACGCCAGGGCAAAAGGGAAGGAGACACTGCAGAGTTGTGTACACATGGAGCCTTGCTCACATTCTTTTATGCCTCA
>NW_010312928.1:105143-111588 GCF_000700745.2 Antrostomus carolinensis
CACCATTAAATTTGTCATGCCTTAGGCAAGAATGTGTGGAAAAACCATGACTAGTAAAGCAAGTGTATCAACGCAGAAGTGCTTGAGGAATCCTAACAGGTCGTTATGTATTCACTTCTGGGTGAGCTTTATAGGTCTTAGGGTTTTTTGTACTGGTTTGTGATGACTTTCTTTTTAATGATGCTAATTAAGTTCTTCCCCTGGATATAAAGATCTGCTTGTTTTCAATGGAGGAAACAAAAAGAGAAAGAAAGAAATATATGAGACTTAATACATGCAATGCAACAGAAGATATTGTTCATTAAAATAGTCTAGGACACCAGCAAGACCTGAAACAAGTATGTGTTTTGAGTCTTCTAATAGGCCATGTCTAATTCTTTCCCACAATACTTTATTGAATTTCCCCGAATTATGGTTTGATTACATTTTTCATTGATTAGCCCACACGCAAATCTTGTCTCAATCTCAGATGCAAATTTGTTTAAATAAATAATTGGAATTTAAGTATTTAGCTGGCTAAATGTCCCAATAAACACAGATATTTTCAAAGGACCTTGTAAAGGGGCAAGTGAGTAAGTATCCAAGTAATTTTAAGAGCACTGCCTGCTGGACACAGTGGAAGTGATCTTTGTATATGCAGAGAACCCTAGAAATGAGACTTGTGTTAAAATGTCTGCATTCCCTGCATCAGATTGCAGTTTAACTTCCTAAATCAAATGAAGCAAAGATTTGAACCTGGAGCTCCCCTTGGTCACTGTCCTAATTTGGAAGCATAAGGTCAGTGTTAGCTTTTCTATTAGCCCAGGTGAAAAACCTCACCTCAATCTGCCAGTGGGCAATTGAATCCACTTCTATTTTTTGTTTAAATAATAAAATATTTGAGATTAATTTGAGAACTCTAGTGTTATGAAGAGTCAGCCCTAAAGAGCTGCATTTTGCATTGCAAGTTTCCCCTGAGACTTTCAGTACCTCATTTCACCTTTTCCTACTTCCCTTTGCCTTCTCACTCTTTGTCTGCTCTTTCTGTTTAGACCAAGAGCTCTCAAGGCACAAACTGCCTTTTACCATGCGCATAGACAGCATCCAGCCTAACACCATCCCAGTCCCAGCAGAAGCCTCAAGGCACTGCTATAATACAAATAATAAATGCTGCAACTAATAATAACAGTACAGTAAAATGTCCTCCCCAGGGAAGTGTTGGAAGACCAGTCCCTGGTGTCATTTAAAACTAAACACCAGAAAACATACCAGCACTGACTGGATAGAACACCTTTATGATATAGTGATGAGGGAGAGTCTTCATGGGGATGGGAACAATTATTTATCTGCATATTTGTCTATTTCTTTAGGGAGTTCCAAAATATCTCTTAGTAACGTTTTTTGCTCCTCACTGCTAAGCAGCAGAGATCTCAGGGAAAATAAATAAATAAGAAATATATAATCCCCAAGGTGTAATCCCACAGTATGGAAACTCACTTCACTTAAATACCTCCCTCTGGCATAATTGACTTTTCATGTGCATGTTAATAATGATATTTCAGCAGGTTGTGAGGGCTTGTTCTTCTCCTTCCACTCCCCACCCCCTTTGGTAAATTATATTATTGGGCATGAGGAGAGGGAGGGACACATTATAAATCTAATTATGTTTTCATTTATATTTAACAAGTCAGCACAATCTGGTAGCATGCACATATGTATTTACTGTGCAGTCCCAATATTTACAGCTGACCTAATCAGTTGTAGGACAGCAGCACTGAGCAACATTTTATTGTCCCAATACCATGCATGTGCTGGGGACAGCTGCTAAGATACAAAGCTCTCCAGAGGACACCTTGGAAGTCCTTGCCCTGCTGCCATTTGCCTCTGCTGCTGAAGCACAAGATAGGGTTTTGGAGAGAGGGGAGACATAATTTATTAAGCCTCTTCAGTTCTACAGCAGCTGCAAACTGCTCACAAGCAGAAACCAGGCAAGAAATACCAGTTTGTGCATCTTTCTTCCCCTACTGGGTTAAGAGTCTTAAATCAGATGAGCACTACATACTTAATACACCATTCAAATCCAAAAAGGCAGCTCCTTTTCTTTGTGAGGTTCTTCTGTTGGAATCCAGAAGCTAAAGCTCACTCAAAACTGCTGAGTTTTTTGCCCAAAGCAAAGGAAACCTTTGTCACTTCTGCAGCTGGAGGCATGGATGAAGGAAGCACACCCTCAACAAACAGCCAACACACACTTGTGACCTGCAAGACCTTTGTTCTCTCATTTTGCACAGGAAAGTACAAGATGTGTCCTCAACTAGAGAGAATTACAGCTCAGATTTGAAAAGGAGGGGGTCCCAGGGCTGGTTGGGTTCCTGGGCTGATCCTTTAGGGAGGGGGAAATCCAAGGTGCATGGAGATGCTGGGACTGGGCCTGTCCTTAAAAGTGTGGCCAGTGATGATCCTGGTCCTGCAGGGGAGAAGGCATGCTTCGAGTGCTCTGTGAAAACACAGTCCTCCATACGAGAGGAAAAAATAGCCAGAGAGTAGGAAGAGTTCACACTCTATTTGTACCATCCTCATACTTGTCAGGAGTGACCTGCAATTATTTACGACACTATTCTCTGAGAGTCAAACTATTTATAACTTCCTCAATTTCCCATCAGGAAATCAAAATTCAGAAAGGCTAAGTAGCCTAAAGTCCCAGATTGAATCTAAGGAAGCACATCAAGAAAATGAGCTCAAGTTTCCCAAATCCTCAAGTAGCTATTTAACAGCTGGAACATCTTTTCTCTGACACTTGATCTAGTCCTTTCTGGGTCATAATCTGAGGTCATGGGCCATTAAGCCCAGCATTATAACACCAGGCAGTGATTTGAGGATGTACAGCAGCACCCTCTGAGATTTTTTTTAAGAGCACCAGAGGCTACCTACATCTCCTGCTTTTCACGGTGATGGGGCTGGTTCAGGGTGCATGATGTTACTCCACACGCTCCCCTGGTCTGTATCTTTGTTGCTGATCTGCATTCCTCCCCTTGTCAGCATTTGACAGGAGGCACAGCAAAGCTCTCTGTGTCACATGTGTCTAAACATGTCCAATGTATACAGATGGGAAGGGAGAGGTTGGACTGGAGGCACATTCAGACACACATATCTTTTTATCTCACACTGACAGATGAACCCTCTCACATATCCTTAAATTTCTTGTGATGTCGTAACTATTGCCAAACCATACTAACCCAGATGAAACAGCCAGCAATTCCAAACATACCCTTGGCAGAAAAGGGACATCTCTTTGAATAGGTGATTTGTCAACCTTAAACTGTAATTGTGCTACACAGGTGTGCTAAAAGCAGGTGCATTTGGCCTCAGCAACAGGATACCACTTTCTGCAGCCTTGTGTTCAATGAGGTGGGAGCTGGATGGGTAGAGAGCAAGCTCTCCGAGGATGCTACATGCCAATCAGTTCCTCTAGGTCAAGCTTAATGGAAGTATTGTAAGTCAAGTCAGAGAATGAAAATTCAGAACAGCCTGTCTTCCACAGGCACTAATAAGTATCTGAAAGAACTCTTTTAAGGTCTTCTAAATCAAGATACCTGGCCAACTCCACAGAGCTGGGCTCAGTCCCAGCCTTTATCACAGATCTCCTGGGTTACTCTGAACAATCCAGGTAGCACCTGACTGCCCAGGACAGTTCTGAGGAGCTGCAGGGAGGCAGAACAGGGACAAAAACACTCATTTACCTCCATTGCCTGATCAGGTCCCAGGGCAGGGTGTCACTGTCTCAAGAAGTCCTATTGCCTCTTACTACCTATCTGATGATTAAAACAATAATCTAGTAATAGCTTTTAAGTAAGTCTGGACGATAAAAAAAAAACAGCCTTTGTCTTCTGTTCCAGCTGACTGCACTCTGGTTTGCCATTTACAATCCTGTTAAGTGACAATAGTAGCTCCTTTGACTAAAGCTCACAATCTGTGAGGCTCCTCTATTAGTTTTTAGATTTGTGAAAATGAACTTGCTTTTCATCAACTAAATCTCCCTATTGCCATTGCAGGTGCTGGAGGCATACTACTCATCTACACTAGCTGGGGTCTTTTCCATCTAACCTTCCCCTCACCTCCCTCACAGTGAGTTTGGAGGAATCCAAAACACCACCTACGACTTAAAATACATCATATGGAGAATGAAGGAATGAACCAAAGTGCTTATAATTAAGCTCTGTTTTGCTCTGATACATCCAGAATCCTAGGGGAAACCAACAGCAAGGTCTTATGCCTGGCAAAGCTCCTGATCCACCTCAGGCAACTGCTCTCTCTACAGCATAACTGGTGCAGAACTGCAGGTTTGCAAACAACTGCTTTTTATTAATACACATTTATACTGAAATGTCATCTTGTCCTTTTAAAATCTAAGATTGCCTAGGAAACAAGAAGAAAATCAACCAGGTGGAGAGCTCCTACAGTGTCAATGTCTTTCTATTCATTTGCCATTGACTTTTATTAAGATGTCTTTGCAGTTTATGGAAGTCTCTTCTCTGGGAGGTAGCTGGCTTTCAGGGACCTTAGTTACATCTATGCTGATAAGTGTGTTGGACTGAAAATGGGCTCCAGCTTCTCTTTCTACATGACATTACTACATGGAGTCCTCCAGGTGTCAGCATGTTTGTGCTTGTTCCCTCAGTCTGGCTGAGCACAGTGTGAGTTTTGCCTTTATCTCAACCATCAGCAGGTCAGAGACACATTTTGTAACGGGGCTCGGCTGCCATCTGCTGCTAAAGGATTTGCAAGTGTTTGGAATACAAGTAAGCATGTGTGTGCACATCCACAATTAATAGAGAGCTCAAAAGCACAAAGTTCTATTTTTATCCAGGTGTAGCTTTTGCTTTGATTATACACATGTTAGTAATAAGACACATTCGCTTCAGTTTCTGCAGTTAAAGAACAGTATTCTGTGATAAACCTCTTAACAAGCAGAGTGAAAGTCTTGAGCAAGGAATATTCTGTCCTACACTTTTTTGGCTAAGAAGCTTTGACTCCTAAAGAAAAGCATACATTCAAAGCATTTAAAGTATAATCATGATCTATAAGACTTACTAGTGTCATCAGAAAACTCCCTGTTTTATCATGTAAGTAAAGGGCTGTATATTCCAACTTGTCCTTCTAGATAAGTAGTTATTAAAAATACAATTAACAGATACTCAGCCATCTATTTATTTTTTAAATGAGAAACAAATATTTTAAAATTACCTGTGAAAGGTTTTGAGTAGGGTCTGCTTTTACACTGATATTTTAAAATCTGCTCTGGATCCTGTATATCACTGTGACAGCCTTTGCAATAGAACTGTGCCCTAGAAAACAAAAGTGATTTAGGCAGAACTGAATTGTGTTTAACTGATGAAAGAATAGATGCACTTGTCTGCTCTTGGAAGTTTTTCTATTCTAGTCCTTTTTTCAAATAAAAACAGTAATAGGGAACCTTACCTTTTGACTTCTGCTGGGGAATGAGCAATAAAAAAGCCCATTGTATTCCGATGAAGCTTTATCTGCACAGATGGATTGATCGGGATGGTGCTGTACAGAGAAACAATAAAAAGAGTAATCACAGTTTGTCTGCCTGGTGACATTTTTTGCCTCTGTTGTGAGAATTCAGACTATACGATCCTAACAGTTTCCTCTCACCTCACAATCTTACATTAATTCTCTTTGTTACAGTTTCTGTGACTTATAAGACACACGTGAAAGTTAACATGCTTTTTCAATGGCATAAAGGGAATTTATTGACCTCAGAAACCCGGGGAGCCACGGAAGCACAGGGACTTAAAGCATGCAGATCAGCTTTTGTCAGGATTTCTGCAGTTTATTCCACTCAGACTCCTGAGGATTTGGCAGCTTTTTTTGTAATTAATTTGCTAAGTTGCAAACTTCATGGCCAACAGGTGCTTTCACTTCTAACACATCCTTTTGAACCTGTTTAGTGTAATAAAATAATTCATAGCTTACTGCAGCCTGATTGGGCCATTTCTCCACGGGGTCACTGAAAATCCTGAATACTCACACTTAAATACAAGTTCTGTGCAACTGAAGATACTAAGGATGTGCAGGGCTTGAGATATCTGTCCTAAAGCTGAACATGCCAGGTAAAACAAGGGGAAGAAAATAAGGTTTCTAATGGATATTGTAGCAACATCTAGAGGTCCCACTTTTAGAAGAGGTACCTCTTCTGTACCATCTGTTGTGTAAAGAAAACAAAAATACAGAGGAAAGACCATGCAGCTTCCTTTTCCCTCTTGCTTTCTCTTTTCATCATTCTATTTTCAGCCAGGCAAAGTATGAACTCAAGGAAGAACAGACTGAGTAGTGGCCTGTTTTCCATCAGTGCTAAGCAACTACATCTACTGACTTCTTCCAGTGTAGAGTTCATTCAGCACTTCTGGAGAGAGCCCCGATGCATTTCTCACAGCAGTGTTTCCCT
>NW_010312928.1:111608-136592 GCF_000700745.2 Antrostomus carolinensis
TTCTATGCTTTTGTCAAAGCAGTCATTTCCTTTCTAAAAGTGGAAGGAGAAATAACTGCACTCAATAGTCTGCATTTTCTGGGTGATTTCTCAAGCTTTTAAAAGATCTATGGCACTTACTTATTCCCCTTTCTGAACTAGTTCCAGCTTCCCCATTAGGATATCTTGTATTTCATCATTAGATCAGACAGTGTGTTATCTGGCTCAGGACCAGATCAGCTTCACAGAGCAAAAGCTCTGCTGTCAGCATTGACAAATTATCTCTTTATGACAATGCTTTAGAGCATTTAGGAGCCTCTGTAAACTCATGTGGCTGAAAAAAAAAAAGAAAGAGAAGGCATTTCCTCTACCAATGAAAATAAATAGGCCTAAGTCACAGCAAAGCAGAGTGAGACCTATGCTGGTTGCATGTGGAACAGAAGGTCAGAGTGGTGTTTTCATTTGATTGAAATAGATTATCTGGGGAAAAAAGAGAATGCAGAAGATACTGTTGTATATGGTAAAATTCATCCCAGCACTTAAGTAACTTGGAACAACATCTTGATCCTGTCTTCTAAACACTGCACAGGAAGATAAGAGGTACCTAAAACCTGTGTAGACCTTGGGGCATGTTTCTTCAGAGTTCTGTGGAAACTGGTAGTTTGGAATTAGCCGAGTTCTTACCAGAAGAGAGGTCTACCAGAAAAGTCCCTGAAGAGAGAAACAGCAAATTCCTGTGTGCAGGAGATTAATGTGAAGTATCACAGATAGCCACTAGGTGATAGCAAAAGCATGTCCACTGCAGGATTAGCAAACCTGAGACTTGTTCAGGCAACTTGACACTAATAGTTCTGTCTTGTTATGTTTTTATTAAATCTGCTGGTATTGATTTGGAAATATCTGAGTAACTTGTGTTCTGCAATATTAATATGTAGTTTATCAATTTTGCATTGTAGCAGGTACTGATGAGGAAAGACAGATAAAAGGAGGACAATTTTGGATCACATTACTTGCAGAGAGATGACAGGATTTCTAGTTGTCACTGTTGTTGTGTAAATTATCCCATAAAACCCAAGCAAAGAAATAAATAAGCCTAAAAGGATACCAAAGAAAAGCACACTATTAACTGGAAACGTTACATTGGACTGATTTTCAGCCCATTTTTGGGGGTGTCAAGCAGGAGCAGTTCCACCAACATGCTTTAAGTACAGATTCAAATTATGAAAGGCAGACAGAATGGAATCAAGCACAGACACAGAGAAGCTAACAGGGTCCATACTGTGCAGTAACCAAAATTGATTTACTGGCTTCTCTGCAGCAGTGGAGCACCAGCATCATGTCATTGCTTTGGAACCTACAGCAACAGGCAAGGTATTTCCACATATCAGGTAAATGCAGCAGCACAGCGTGCCACAGGCCATCTTTTGCTGTGGCATCTCCTTGCCACTATTCCAAAATGCATCCTTCCATTCTTTTGCTTCAGCATGCTCCGGAGCACTATTTTCACCTAAGTATTAAATTAGAAATAGTCTATTAGGTTTTCTTGCCTTCTGTGCCAGCTGAATCCCAGCATGATCAAGATAAGCTTCAAAAGACCTGGCTGGAGTTTCTGCTCAGAAGTCAGGCACGTATTTCAGAGAAGATCCCACTGGGCTGTATTCACATTATTTAGACAAGCGAGGACATACCTCAGTATCCTCTTTCACAATGAACAAATTGTTTGGGAGAACAGACAACCCAGGAACAAGGCAGCTTTGTGCTATAAAGCCTGGCCTAAAGAAAACAAAACCAAGCAATTGAGTGGCTAAGGACTTCTGAGGATCTTTGTTGTTTTTATTTTTAGGGGGTTTTTTCAAACATTAAATGTGCATTTGCTGACTACTTTGACAAAAACAAAAACAAGCAAAAAGTTATTCCTTCTTTTTAGTAATGTTAAAAGATAGATTAGTGACTAGATGAGTAAGAGACACTGGATAAAGATCCTATTTTTATAAAAAGCAGAAATTTTTGATTTCATAAAGGCCAAAATTTCAAACATGACAACCCACATGACAGACAGACAATTGTGATGCCTTGTTACAAGACTGAATTATGTGTAAAATTACTCTCATGTTCAGGTAGTGATTCTTGATACACAGCACTCTATACAATTTCTGATTAATATGCTCAGTTCTGGCCAGGGTCTCTGGTTTTTTTAAAGTCAGACTAATTTACTCCTGCAGATAGCAATTGGAGAGTAGTCACAAAGAGCAGCACATGACCAGTGCCCAAATCTGGGACCTCTACACTGAACATATCCAGGTCCATTATCTAGAGAGGGAGGCAGTCACCACTGAAAGGTGTGACGATAATGACACATGGCTTGGACACAGGGTGAAGAATCGCATCTGTGTCCCACTATGTTTAAACCTAACAGAAGCAACAGCAATGAATATTATTTGCTTCACAGATCCCACCTGTAAATTTTATTCATAAACTAGTTTCTCCACTTCAGGGGATGCTCTACAAATAGAAAATAAAGAGAATGTTCCAAATTTGGAACTTGGACTTCTGGACTGTTATGGAGGTATGTTAATTACAGCACCAGATTCACACGAGCCAGCAGCACAAAGGGAGTCCCCAGTTCAAGTCTGCCCAGTACAAAGATGTGTGGAATTATCAGAGCTGACAGCAGAGCTGCACCAGGCAGCGGCGTGCAGCTCTCTCCAGTGCAAAGGAGCCAGACTCCTCGACTGCTAATATTCAGGATATTGAAGAAGGTAATTACACCATATTTAGTAACATTATATTCTGTATGGGATTGCAAGGCTGCACAGCTGCTGCCTGTCTCAATCCTTCAACACATCTGATAATCATAGCAGAAAGCAGTCAGTTTGCTTTCAGAGTTCTCCAGGCAGAAAAAAACTCTGACAGGACAAATATGTTCCCCTGCCAGAAGCACTATCTGTGTCACCATTAATACCAATCAGAAAATGAAAGCACTGGAGTATCTCATCCAACCTCATGATATTGGAAGTATCTTCAGTATAAGGTTGTGGAGAGTGAACATCTGCTAGATTGAGACAAGCATTCACAGACTCCCTTTGTAGCTCAGAAAACAAAAGTTAAATCAGGGTTTAATCCCCTACAAAGTACAACAATCTCTGATAGCAAGCTGATTTAGTGGCACGTGTCTTAAGTTAAAAACTTGTGCAAGACCACCAGATCCTATTACCTGGAGATGTACACATGCTTGAAGGTTTCAATAGTGACACAGCTCCAGTCAAACATACAGTATGTAATGCTTATTTTTATTTTCAAATTGCTGGAACACATGGAATTTTAAAGTTTCTAGTGCCAATAACTTCCTAGAATAGGTTACAAAAGAAGCAGCTTTGCTACATTCTTCCTCAGCAAAGTCAAGATGAAGCAGTTCAAGGGTCAACATTTGGGCAGGTCAGAAGACCTCTGTCTCAGTCATCTCATCAGTACTAGGGCTGTGTAATGAAGTTGTTAACAACAAGAAGTTTCATTTATGGTGGAGGTTTTATAGTCTGTTGAGAACTGGTTGGAAATATACCACTGTAATTCAAATAGGATACTAACAAATAGAAACCACACTCAAGTTAAAGCCAGTGGTGGGTTTTGGTTTGTTGGTAAAACATGAGGTCTCTCCTTTTCTGGAGACCTATGAATGAGACCCACATATGATACCTTCTCTAAACATAAGCTAACTAAGGACTATTCCAATTATTTAAATACAATTGCCAGAAATACTGCACTCCATAATATTCCTCTTTCAAAAACACATTGCCACATTTGGTTTTTCTTTCTTTTTCCTGTTTCAGTGCTTTAAAAATTTATAGTCTGAAAAGTCTGTCATGCCTGACTCTTGCATTCTAAGTTCCCATGAATGATATCTTAGTGTGCAAAAGGTACCACCAAAAGAGGCAGAGCTGCTTGAAGTATAAATCTCCCTTTCATAAGGGACAAGATTTTCACAAGGCTGGCTCATCTACAAGAAAGGGCAAATGTTGAAGTTCTTACCCCAACTCTCTTCAGATCTTCAGAGTTTAGTGCAGAGCCATAAAAGAAAACTGTGTAGGCGGAATAGCATTTGAACACAGCTTCCAGCTCCAGACTAGGAAGAGACTTATTCAATACAAACAACAACAGAGGGGAAAAAAAATCCATCAATCTCTCATAATTACATTCTCTGCAAGTCTCCATTTCTCAGAGAAGCTATTTGCCATAACTACTTGCTGTTTAAAAAAGCTACAGGGATTTTGGCAGCTCAGTTAAAGTACATAGTTTAGATTTTAATGAAAACAAGCTTTTAGAAAACTTAACAGTCATGGAAATGGTTCCTGGATTTTTCCTGTCTTCTGCTATTGTCCTTAATTTTTCATGAGTATCATTCCATAGCCATTCATTCAACTCTAATTTTACAGCTCACTGTTGCTCCGCAAGAGTCAGGAAATGACACTTCCTAGGGCTTGATTCTGCATTCTCTTTTCAAACAAAACTGCTCAACTTCAACTTTCTCTCCAACTCAAGTGTTATTTTCCTATTCAATTTATGCAAACTGTATCTCCTCCAGGAACCTCTGTAACATTCTCTCTTACACGAACTGTACAATACATCAAGATATTCCTACACTGATCCCAGTAATGAAGCGTGTCCTGTAGCAAAGGCATCGAATCTTGATTTAAAGACAGGAGCTGTAAAATCCACCCATTCTCTGAGCAGTTTGTTCCAGTGATTAGGAATTACTTCTCACGTTTGAAAGTGAGAGCAATGCCTTGCTTCTTACCCAAGTTTGCTTGACTCTGAACTCTAGTTATTAGCTTTTGTTATGCCTATCTTTTCCAGATTAAAGACTATTTTTATACTAGTTGTGAAGCTACTTAGGCACTTTAATTGAGCCAAACTCTCCATCTTCTTGTTATGCTGAAGAGACTGAACTCTACATCTCTTTCTCTAAAGCACTTTTTCCTGTCTTTGAACCATTTGTGCACCTCATTTCCATGCATCCTCAATTCAACAGCTCTCTCAAAATGTCATGGTATTTCAAAAGAGATGCCCATAATATTCTGCTCACCTCTTGCCCCACCTCTACTGCATTCCAAGGTAAAATCGTGTTTGTGCTCCCAGCAATCACCTCCCTCTGAAGCTTCTGCTTTCAGAAACGTGTCTGATACCTTCAGCTGTGCAGAAGGGGATCTGACAGGACAGTTGAGACATCTGATATTTTTGGCACAGAAGAGTGGTTTTGCTTTCCTCCTTTTACCATACACCAGCGTGACAAGGGGAGGTTAGAAATTTTCTCACCAGGATGAAAAACGTATAAGAAATTGAGACACCTGACAATTATTTGATTGCCAGACTTGGCAAGACTTGAAGGCAGGTGGATCTGGCAAAGCTAGCTTACTATGCTACAAGGAAACTTGTTTTTAATTGATCACAACAGTAAACATTTTATCATGAACATGCCAGCATGAAAGCTTTGTTGCTACAGTTTGTTTTCAAACTCCCATTAGTTACACAGCATTGCTTGCCTTTACTTTCAGATCTCTTACATTTGCCCTAAGCGTTCAGGGAATCAAAGTGAAATATCTCAGAGAGATAAGGCTACTCTCCCAGAAAAAGGATTGCTGTGCAAACATTTCCCTTGTCCTGAAGCAAAAAGTCCCACAGGAACGTAGCGACACTCTCCAGAGGGACATTACCACTGGAAGAGATCAGACAAGATTTGCCACTTTTAGAACAGTGGAATGGTGGTTGCAAAGCTGACATTGTATGAAACTACACATGTGCTTGTCGTGTATTAATCCCAGGAACGCAGAAGACAGTTTGTGTCGTTGGTTTGATGGAAATTTCATCCATTGTGACAGTATCTTCAGGAGTTATTGAGAACTGTAAGTGTTAGAAAGCAGTGAATGGCAGACACTCCAAAACCAGAGTCATAAAAGGAACTGGTTAAAGCTGTACCTGCCCAGTCCTGGGAGTCACAAGAAACCAAACCACACCAAACACCAGAATCCAAACAAACAAAAAACCAAACCAAACCAAAAACAAACCCACAAAACAAAACAACCAAACCACACCTACACTAACACCCCCCTCTATCACTACCACAAATTAAACAGATCTCTTCAATCTCCAAGTTAGGCTATCATGTCAACTAGCTTCTCATAAAAACCCAGCTCTTGCCCTTCTGAAGCTAGTCCTAGATGTTTGTCAGATTTATAATGTTTTGGGATTAAACACAATATTGAATTGCTCTTGATGTATAATTCTTTCTCAGGTTTACCTCTGCTGATTGAATTCATTTCAGAGTGCTCCACAGCTTTTATATTTTATTTATTTCATTTTATGATTCAATTTTATTTTTCCAGTGTTGTGTATCAGTCCAAGCAAAGAACTGAGAACGATGCTCTGGCATATTAATTCAAACAGGTTTACATATTAATATCATTTTACCCCTGAGTACATTCTACAAAATGTATGTATTCAGATAAAGACTGGTAGAGGTTACAGTGTGCTTTCCTACCCAGTCTCCTTATTTTATTCCCATCATTTTTTTTACCAAAGGCTGGATTTCATAGAAAAGCTCCATCCTATTTAGGTTCCAAAAATAGATGACCAGATTTTCACAAGAGCTTTGGGTAGTGGGTAGTGAGTTTTACACAGTCTAGCATTCTCTAAACATTGCAATAGCAGCAGCCAGACTTCGAATGCTTTTGAAAATGTCTGTACCAAAATGGGTGTCAGACCCTCTTCAAAAGCTTTGGATTTGGATATTTGTCCCTCAGTTCTGAAAATCCATCCTTGAAGGTATACACACAAAAACCTACATACAGCAAACCCTCAACAGCTGTAACAAAGATGCAAACCACAATGTTTCCTTTCTGGCTGCATTGTGCAGTTCCACGCAGCACTGAAGCTGCTGCTCGTGTGCAGTTACACCCACGGTACGTTATTCTGGCATCTGTAATCCCTGTGGAGTATTGGCATCTTAAAGGGAGGAATATGTACCTGACAACCTGTGGAGCTCAAAGGGGCCAGTCACACATCAGCATCCACAGCATCTTCTGGCTCCTATCTGTGGCCACAAAACAGCTCTCAGGAAACACATCAGCTTGGCACTTTGTTTCTACAGTTCTTTTCCCAGTGTAATAAACTTTTTAATCAGAAGAATTTTAACAAGCTAAGTCAGAGTTTGTAACAGTATGAAAATAACCAAGCTGGGATAAATGTGCTCTCATGCCCGCAGGTGGCAGCATCTCCTTGGCATTAGGCTCCCTTTGCACACCAGTCTAAAACCAATTTGCTTCTTAGCATCGCTGCAGTCTTGAACACAGAAAAAAACCCCAAATAAGCAGAACAGCAAAGCAAGCCATCTCCCAGGAACTGCCAGTAAAAGCAGTTCATCCTGTGCTACTCCTGTCCCACCCACAGCTGGCGGGGTAGCACTGCCATCAGATGCCACCAGCTCACACAGCATCTTTCCCCCTTTCCACTGAAACAGAACATCATTAAAAGCTTTAGGTCTAGTCAAGAGTTTTGAAGTCTTTTATGAGCACTGTGGATGAATAATGCAATCAGACTCTTTTTCATGCAATCAGGACATCTGAGGAGGGAAGTAGTGATTTTGCCTCAACTGGGAAAAACATGTGCCCAGGAAAAAAAAGAAAAACAGAAGAATGGTGAAATAACAGCCCAGCAAACAGTTGGCAGGAAGGCAAAGAATATATTATTGTAGCCTTTAAATACAGCAGTATTTAATGTCTGCCCTCCCCTTTCCTCTCTGGCTGAGCATCAGAGCAGGGGGGTATGAGTGACTGGAACCAGTAGGGTGTTTTGAATGGCAAGGGTGGCCCTAGGGACAGCCTGTCAGCTGCCAAGAGTCATTACTTGTGTTGTCACCAAGACTAATATGACAGAATTGTGACCAGCTCAGCTAAGGCTCCAGGATGCCAGAGCCAAGGACAAAGAATTTTAATTCAGTTCCCAAAGGAAGAAGGTGTGGAGAAGAAAGAGTTCACTCTCTGGGAACTAATGGCAGCAGCATCACCCCCCTCACATCCACTTCAGTACTGAAGCATTTACCTGCAGGACTGTGATCTGGGGACAGGAATTGAACCAGGTGACAAAGGGATGTGACACCAGTCAGTGCAACTGCTGCTTCACATCTAATGCTTCCTGAACACATCTTCCATCTGGTCCCTGCTTTGTCTCAAACCTTCCTGTGGTGCAGGAATTTTCCCCTCCACTGCTGTTGTGACTGAAGGTGGCAGCCTTTGCCCGTTTGTTGTTGGGAAGCCAGAACTGGAAGCCAAGCAGCTCCCTGTAACTCCCAGTTGATTTCTCAGTCCAACTGTCCCCAGAGCAGAACCAGGTCACTCACAAATCACAGGCACTCAGCAGGAGCAAAGAGCCACAAAAAGAAAGTGATTTATTAGCATGCAGTAGCACACTGCCCTGTCTTTACAGGGACAGACACAAACCAGGAAAGGGAGCATGAAAAGAGAGCAGATTTCTGTTTTCTTTTCTTTAACCTGACTCAATTGTAGTTTAGGCTGCACTAATGCACACATCTGTAATGAAATATAGAGTGGAAATCCACCAAGAGGCATTATGCACTGCTCATTTCTGGTGCCAAAATAGCACGACTGATATTCGGAGTGCTTTATGAATGTGAGGACATCCACTCCTGTCTCCTGATGGGAAATGCTATCAGTATTTACAGGTAAGAAAACTGAATGAGAAAAACTAAGGTCCCGAAGGAATTCATCAGGATACCAGGAACCTGATTTCATTATTTTCTTGCATATATGTCTGTTTTAAGCTGTTTCCCTTCTGCAGCCACACCACTGCAACACGGCAACATGATGTTCAGCTTCTGTCTCCAAGAGGAATGTTTGGTGCCCACCGTAACACATCATTTAGCTCAGTCTCTAATCAGTAGAATAAAATAATTCCTTTAAATAGAGAGCATTACAGATCTAAGTGAGGCTGGTGTTCTAGATTTTCCTATTTGTTACTCTGGTAGCAAACTATTCCAATGGCTAATTGCCTTACTCTGAAACACACATACTTTATTCCAACTCTTGTGCCAGCTCCAGCTCCCAATGAAAGCTGAATCCTGACCTTCCAGCCAGGTTTCACGGTATATTTTTCTGCTGGCTAGTGGAGCCATCTGTTAAAAGAAGTCATCTTCCCTGTATTTGTGCTTGCACATTGTGATGGAGTCTCCTCTTTATTTCCTCTTTGATAGCCTAAATGGATCAAGCTCCTTACATCTTCCACTAGAAAGATGTTTCCCAGACTCTGAATCATTTATATGGCTCTTTTATGAACCCTTCCAATTTTTCAACATCCTCTTTGATCTGCAGACACCAGACCCCAAATCACTGTCCCAGGGAAGATCTGGTTAATGGGGGTGGATGGAGTGGTAAGCTTATTACCTTAGATCTGAGAAAGGAAAGATTTTATTTTAAAGTGCACCAGTTTGAGAGGAAAGAAGGATAACAGAGGCATTGAACTGGTGAGACATTTCCTGAAAGGATTAAACTTCTCTCTGGGTAATGAGAACATCCACAGTCACATTAGACCAGATTAAAGAGAAAGATAAATTCTGCCGCTTCAGAGTCTAAACCAGGAGCTGGTGAGGACTACAGATAAGTGCCTGCTTTGGGTAGATTCTTCTGTAATTGTTCACTGTGGAGAGAGCTGCCATCTCCCAGTGAAGCAGCTGGCTACCAGCACATGAAGAACAATGGGATAAATGGGTCTAAAGGACATCACCCATCTTTCTATTATGAGGAGACACACACAAGACCGAAGAGACAAAGGGTTTGCGCTTAAGATCAAATCCTTACATTATCTCTCTGCTTCCAAGCCTATTAGGTAAGAAATTAAACTGAGAAAACCTGTATTACAGCCTGCATTCTCCCAGCCTCCTTCCACTGCCATCTCCATTCCGGATGGAAGTGAAGGTGTGTGCATGAATCAACAGTCCTCTTACCCCTGCCTGGTAAATAGTTCCTGTGCCCTGAACCTTCCAGGTGCAAAATAAAACAAATTGGTCTGGAATTTGAAAGCAAATGAGCCAGGCTGCTTGCTCCAGGCTTCCAATTTAATAAACATGCATTTATATCTAATGGACAGTCTGTCACTTCCCTTTAATAGAAATCACCTGCTCCTCTAATCATCATTAAACAAATTGACAGCACAATAGCCAAGGCCTCTCATCTTAATGCCACCTGCAGCAAGACTAAAATAATCCACCGATATCTTTTTGGAAAGGCCATTATTCTGCCTAACATGAACACACACACACTCCACGTGACAGAATCAACATGTCCTCAAAGAGAATAAATTGCAGAAGAATTCTCTTTGTTCATATTGTGCATGTATTTTATCAGTAAGATCATTTCTCATTTTCTCATGATGAGGCTAATCTCTCATGCCTCCTGCAGTGTTTTCCTCTGCTAGAGCCAGACCCTGAGCAACTTTATGGGCACCATCACACTGAGCTTTCAGGCCAGGGTATGCTTACAGTGCTGAGACCTAGAAAGTTTTTAAAGTTCCATTTGCAGCCTTCCTCAGTACTCAAATGGTTAAGTGTTCAAGGAATACCTTAGCCCTGTGAGGACTTTGCCATTTGTCAGTCTCTAAAGGATATTCTGTCTGAGCTCAGCCAGTACATGGAGTGTTTTTGAAGCAGCCAGACACATCTCATGCCATGAAATTCTGTATTAGTACCTGCAAGGTCACTTGTGCCTTATCAGACTTCAAATAATAAGACCCCATCTCTATTTGTTGAAATCACATTCCATATCCACAGTGCTTACAGCCACACCTCAGGGTTACTGTAAGGAGAGAAAAAACATTCAAAAAAATCAGAAAATGAACTCCTGTGTGACAAAATTCAGACCCACTGGTGACAGAGCAAGCATGGGGGGGACAAGAGCTTGCTCTTGGACTTGTTCCTCACTGACATCTGCATTCTGTCAGCATTCTCATACGCCTGTCTCAAGCATCTGTTTGTCTCTTTGGTCTGGCTCTTGTTCTCCCTCCTCACATACTGATTCTAATTACTGCCCATCAGTCTCAAAGTTCAGCTTGACATTGGCCTTCAGAAGCTTTCTTATCCACAGCATTCATTACCAAGACATACTTGAGGTTAATGAAGAATTCTCTTAACCAGTTTGATTGTCTCAATCATGCTGATTTGGAAGTCATGTTGTACCTTATGGGGCCTCTCACATCTGATGAGAGTATGAAGAAAAACATATGCTGGGAGAAAAGACCATGTGCCAAAGGGACAGTGACAGCTTGGCACCAGAGCACTTCACAGGTCATGACCCAAGGGGCACCTCTCAAAGCCTGGGACAAGCTGTTCTATAAAGACAAGTGCATAGGGAAGTCTTACCCACATGCTAGCAGCCAAAATATCCTAAGGAATCCCAAAACATCCTTCAAGACACCTCTGACTCCAGCCACATGCTTCTCAGTGTGGGAAGCACCTCAGGAAATATTGGCCTTTCCAAAGCAGCCAATTCCCTGATTGTCCTCCCCAGGCTGCTCACACATGGCACACAGCACAACCCAGAGCTCATCTCTGCACTAAAGAGAACATGTTCACTAGCTCTCCTTCATGTGCAGAAGCTGTTCTGCAATTCCTGTTTGGGGGTAAATTCACTACTGTGCCACAACTATTCTCTGGCAGCTGTGCACAAAAGCTCTGTAGTGTCTCAGCTCAAAACAGAATCAACTGTCCTTCACGACTCTCCCTCTGTGGGGGAGTATCCACGCACACAAATATTCAGGAGAAATCAAAGACATAGCAGGATTGTATCTACTCCAGGGCAACTCCAGGTAGATTTAACAAACCTCACATGGCTACAGATCATCTGATGCCTAACATGAGAGTTAAGGATGGAGGATGCAAGTGAGGGGTATGAAATGGGTTGTACAGGGATAAATTGGGTCCTTGCTGTTTGTCTGGTCCTTATCTCCACAGTATATCAAGAGCATATCAGTCATTTGCAGAGCTCTCTTCACAGCATGCCTGTGTGGGAGGGAAATTGCACATCCCCATTTTCTAAGCAGGGAGGTGAAACAAAAGGAACAGTACATGATTTTCCTGTTCCTCCCCAGATTTAAGCAGGAGGTCTGCGGGTGAGTGGAATTGAAACCATATCTCCCAAGCTTCCCAGTCTCTCAGCTATCCTCTACTAGCAGTGACAAACTGCTCTGCCATCAAACTTGCCTTGCAGAAATCTCAGCAGGGCTGATGGCATCTCAGCATCTTTTACCAAAGACTTCTTTGGTTTAGGGGGTTCCTACTTCTAGTATCAGTTTGAGGACTGATCCTTGCTCACTTCATTACTGCAGCATTCATTGTCAGGCACCAATAGACAATATCAGGACAATATTCCACACATCCACTGAAGCTAATTTCAATGGTGAAGTAGCTGCAAATTAAACTCTGAGTTCTCCATGGAGTATTCTCTTCCTGTCTCTCCTCATGACTGCCTAGCCTACACGCAGAAGCCAAACACCACCAGCTTTATTTAAAATAGAAAAGTTTGAGAACAGTCCCAGGACTGTACTCAGGAACAGAGATAAATACCAGGAAATACAGAGATAAAAGAAAACAAGTATCTCAAGATTTCTCTGATTAAATACTAATTTTGTTACCGCCAGGAGTAAATGCCACTATTTATAGTGATGAAGAATTCTTACAGTATTTCTCTGATAGAACAAAAACTGAACTGCAATAAGCCAGAGATTCTTCCATGCTATTCACTATAGACAAATCCAGGAATGGAAGCCAGAACTACTGACTCCCATGGCCTCTTACAGTGTCATTGTTTACTCCTTCACTATCAGGAATTCCATTTACTGAGGTGGCACGAGCATGGGTGACTAGAAACCTGTTGCTCCAGATCCTAAACCCCCAAAATAAAGAACGTTCCCAAGAGGTACCATACACATCACATACAAAGGGCACCTCCTGGCCATAAGACACCTGATATAACATCGGTATCACACACTGACTACGAACCACAGAGGTTCACCTCTCACAAAAGCAGGCACCACGCAGTACTCGCTTTTCCTCCATTTGAGCTCTAGCAAATAAAGCTCCAGTTGCACCAACAACCTGCAATAAGGCAAGTGCTTTATTGGATATAGTCCAATTGTCCCATCTGGGAGAAGCTGAGGGAAGGGGCAGCTGCAAGTGGGAACAAGAAGGGTAAGGGCTGCACAGGCATCAGTTACTTCATGTTTAAAAAATCTCCTGCAGATTAAGATAGCTCTGTGTGTAAGTGTCTCCAGTTTGGAGTAAATTATTCTCATTGAAACCTCTCAGTAATCAAAATTAACAGAATGAGCATCATTATCACCAAGATGAAGTGGAGTGGGAGAGGGCAGAAGGGCAGTCACATTAAGAATCAGATCTCAATCCACACATACATGGAAGTCTGAAAAAACAGCGTGACAGAACATTACATCTTAACCTCCATTTCCCCCATGTCCCTCTTTGACCCCACCGGACCAAAAAGCAGCTTATTAAGTAACAATACAACTCAAGAATTGCAAAATCCACCAGTAACTGCAGATTCAGTAGCCAGCCCAGCTGCTTCTCCTGCGCTGCCACACTCCAGCACTTGTGCAGCGGTATCAGGAAAAGCACAGTGGCTTTTAGAGCCAGTGGCTGTGACACATTCACAGACTTGCTCGAGCAGAGTCACATCAGCTGATTACTGCAGAGGACACCTCCAAGGGACTTGAAGACACCACTGATTTTTTTTTTTTTTTCTTTCTTTCTTTCTGGTCAGGCCTGTTAAATACTTCAGTCTGGGAACCAAGAACCACATTCCAGATCCTCAGCAAGCACAAAAAGGTATAACAGATAATTTTGAGAGTCACAGCCATGGAGACAAACTGACCCAGCAGCTGAGATCTAAGTTACATCATTTCATTCCCTTTTTTTTTATCTAGAATGCTAAAGAGGTGTTTGACATCAAGCTTCCTGCTTGGTCAGTCCTTATTTAAAAGACCTCTTCACTGCTCCTGAGCTACTGGTGCAATATTCAAAGGGGTCTAATACAGGTAATGCCATGGGGAGTTTCAGCCTTTCCTCAGATGACTGAACACACATCATGGTTCTCGCTACACGTGCTGATGTTACCATCAAAGCAGCCTGCACTGGGTACAGGTTGGTCTAACCCAAGTACATTAGACAAAGATGAAGATGCCTAAATGATACATGTGTTCTAATTAGAGAATGTAATCACCTCAGGCTTGATCATTATTACTCCCTTTATGTTTATCATCTCAGCTGCATTAAGGTCCCTGGCAGTTCTTTCATCTAACTTTTATATTCAAGGACATCAGGTTTTTAATCATTAAATACCTTAAACACTGTTTTTCAGGGATCTTTGAAGAATAATTGTTTTCCCAGTATAAACTGTGTATCACTGAAGGTTGTTTTAAAAACCTCTCATCTCCAGCTGCTGTACTTATGTCAACAGATCTCTCTGGAAATCAGACTGTGGGAAAGTAGCTCAGAAAGTAAAGAAAAAATGTTTTGTCATTCTCCCTCTGTTTTTTCATCATTTTACTCTGTTGGAAGATTTCCAACAGAGTATCAGCACCAGCAGAGCTGAGGGGATTTTCATTTGAGGCTGAGCCCTCAGGGGCAATATTATCCCAACCTGGGGCTGCCTGACAATTGGAACTCATTCCTTCTGATTTACCTTAATGTTTCTTCTCACACCTTTTTGCATAGCTCCAAGTTTTCCCCTCCATGTAGACCAACCACCCATAGGAAAAAAAGAATTAAAATGCCACATTATTTGTCTTCCAAAAGTCCTCTTTTGCAATGTTAGGGATATGCAGGGAGACATTCAGGAAGAGTTGGCATAACTTTTTGCACATTCACCGATACATGCATTTATTATGTTGTTAGTTTCATATGATTCTGCAGAATGCATAAATCTGGTTCAGAATATAAAAATAGCCCACTATCAATCTTCCTGTAGTGGGAAATGTAGATTCATTGGTGCAAGCAGAGGGAGCACTGGCAAAACTTTATAGCTGCTTCCATAAAGCTGTCAGCAGTGAAAACAGGCTGGTTTTTAAACTCGGGGAACAAAGACCATATCAGCACCAAGTCTTACAGCAGGAATACTGATGAGATCCCACAGCCAGAGGTTTGTGGCTAGGACAAGGAAACACAGATGTAGAGCTCTGAGCTCTGTACCAGTGTGATTCCGTTGTTAAGTGACTGCAAATCTTTTAAAAGCATCTACAAAGGATAATGTTTCCTTTTCTCTGCAATTATCTCCAAATACATTACGAGTCCTTAGGTATGGCTGCCTACCAGATATATATTCTGGACATAGAGTCGTATAAAATAATGGCCTGATGTTGCACTTCTTGCTTCACTCCATGATTATTTTGCTGGTGTGTCCCTAGAACTGACACATCCAGACTGTATGTTAGTTCAAATATCACTAGTTTAGAGTTCTTTTCAGAAACAGCCTTCCAGACTCAGCAAAGCTGGAAAGGAAGCTTAGCTAACATTCTTCCTAATATGGTGGTCAGGGAAAACTCTGAATCACAGCTCATATTGATACAAAACCAGTTACCCCCACGAATGTGAGAAGAACTTAGCAGAAAAGAAAGGAGGATCATGGTTCTTTGTGTATTTCCTCCTCCTGGGCTGCTCACCAAGTGTTTTAATAATAAACTAGAGCTTTGGTATGTTCTACTGCTTATTATATCTCATCCCAAACTGTATGAAAGGATCACTGTTTGTCAGTCCTATCAAACTGGCTATGTTCATTAAAATAGTACCAGCAATCTTATCTATTCTGTTTTCAGCCAGGTCTGAAAGCCAAAACATCAGACCAGGTTCTATGTGCCAGCTGCTTTCACACTCAGTGCATGACAAGAAAATATGCCATAAAAAGTACAATAGTAAACTACAAACTTATTCTTGTAGGATTTTTATAGCTTTAAGTTATCAAGCAAACATTCCTTGAATGCTTTGCATATATTCAATCTGAATTATATCCTGATATCAAACTTGATCTATTCCTTAAGGAATGAAGACAGAAACCTGTATTCGTGTTACATAATATAGTGTACACAATCTACATATATAATGTGCTCCAACAGGAGAAGCCCAGCAAAAATCAAGAAAAAAGGTTTCTACTGAAGACAGACATCTGAAACTGTTGTAGCCCACAAGGACTCCAAGTGACTCCAGCATCCTTTCCACAATTGCTTCACTTTGCCACAGAACATCACCACCAGGACAAGCAGAAGCCACAGGAAGTCACCTAATCTCTTCATTAGCCACAGCAGTTGCCACCTGCCCCTCACCCCAACCTGGTTTGATGGCCCTGATTTACACTAGCAAGCGGAATGCTTCCTGGTGTTCTGCATTTGCCTTCTGTCCAACAATCCTCATTACTAGTTAATCTGTCTATTTGATTTATATTGTAAAACAAAACAACAACAAAAAGAGAGAAGTCTCTTGCTGTTTGAGTAAGTCACAGGGAAGGGCTGGAGACCTGTACAGACCTGACTTGCCCATGGAACCTTGTTTTGAGGTCTCATCTTACAGATTGCTAAACACAAGTACAGCCCACAAAATTAGCTATTTGCAAGATTAGAAACTAGAATTTCCCATTTTGAGCCAAATGACCTTCTCATGAGTGAAAACTGAATCAAGTTGTCCAGACTATATTTTGCAATTAGAGGCTCAAAATAACTTTAGAACACTATTACCATATGCATTTTTCCCCCTTTTGATCACTCTGAGAATTGGTGTCATAACTCTGCACAGCAAAACAAAAAGTACACGGGCACTCCCAGGCTCCAGCTCCCGTCTCATAACTGACAGGAAAGTGACAGTGAATGTGCAATGATTCAATATAAACATTATGAAAAATGTAAACATTACTGACCCAAACTGCATTTTTGATGCAGTTCACAGAAGACCAGATCCAAAGCCCTTTAAAATTCATCTGCAACCCTTTCAGAATCTGTTTGAACATCACCGGGTTGCACTTCTGTGGTTTCTCTGTAACATGGCATGTTTACTTTTTGTGGATGAATACCAATAATTCAGCATAAAAGCAGCAACATATCTTTTGAGATTGTGCCCCAGACGCAGAAATCAGTCAAAGGCAGAAGGCTCTTTCTCCCAACTGGCAGCTTTTACCAAGACAAGTAATCACTTTGGAGGACATGAGTTGTTTGTATCTAGAAAGATAAAACTCCACAATGCAGCGCATAACATCCTTTTCTACCCCTTGTGCTGTGTATGTTCCTTTCCCAGTCTGGCCAGGCAGCTCCCATAGCTAGAGAAATCCCTTTATCTACCATTCCTTAACTTCCCACCTCTTCTGTCAGCTGTTACAATCTCTTCAGATGTATTCTATCAGAGCATTTGTTTTTCTGATCCATTTCTGTTCCAATCGAGACAGATCTATTAAAACAAACCAGCTCTTTTGTCCCAGAAGGGCTGAAGAGCATTGCTGTGAGGAAGAGGCAGCCTTCCTCACAAGGCAGTGGTCTTCACTGGCACAGCGCTCTGCAGCCTTCGGCAACCTCTGCAGTAAACTGTTGTTTAGTAGGAGCAGGAGAGACCTCACCTCAGGAAGTGCCTGTCTTATGATTCCCAGGGCTCAGGGACACTCAATGGGATTCACCCTGCGTAAAGTTGGCATTTTTAGGACTGTAGCACCATTCAAAGGGGCCAACAACTTTGTAGCTGTGAAACAGGAATGCATTTTTTTAAGGAGTCTAACAGCTGGAAATCACCAGCATTGATATATCATCTGCAAAATAATCCTGCAAACCAGTCACTGTGAGGCAGATCAGTGACTCCCTGTAGTGGAAATTACATCACCTAGACATGGGCTAAAACACAACACTACACCTTCAGCCAAGAATTTTCTCTATTATTAGAAAATCAATTACTTCTTCCAGCCTGGACTGCAAATATTGGAGGTGACTAAGTATCCTGTGATCTTTTTCACTCATAAACTCCTCTCTCTTTAGTAGATGTACCACAGAGGTGGTAATAAAATCTGTATCTAGTGGCTCATGCACATTTCAATATTACTCTCCTGCAACTGAGCCTGGTGAATGGAAAACAAATTTAAATCAAGATAAAAGCCTAGGCAGATGCTATCCATATTGTTAACTGCTTGTCATAGGTAGAGATGTATTTTGTATCCTTTGGGAATGGCACTTCTCATTTTTTCTCACTGTAAAGCTGTAGCATTTTTTGTCTGAGCAGGAGCTGCAAGGTATTCCACTCTGATGATACACACACGAGAATGGAGTCTGGTGGTTTAGAGTTTACTTTCTTGTATTCCTCCCTCTGTTTCTCCCCAGTAACACATAAATTCTCTGCCCTTTTCCCCCCCTCTATCTTCATTGTTATAATTAAGGGGTCTAAATTACTAAGGGATATCATCAGTCCCACTATCCAAGCAAACCAAGGAACATGTAATGGAGTTATATCAGCACATGAAATCTCTGCCTAGCCTAGGGAGGAATCCGTCATATTGAAGTCTGCTTCAGGTCCTCCTCTTAAGACACAATTTAGTGGTTGAACAGGAAAATAATCAATAGCTGAGAACAAGGCAACATCAACTATAATCCTCAGTTACTTCCCTGTCAGTCATACAAGGAGAACTCACATTATATCATATCTTATATCACATCCAGGTGAGCCCTCGTTGCTTTCCTTCATGGCTTTGTGTGTGGGACTCTGCGTGAAGCAGACAGCCCAGCACATGGCAGTCAACAGCTCACCTCAAGCTTTGTTACGTTTCAGGGATGCAATCTGACTTCCATCCAAAACTCACACAGCCAACCAGCCCCATGAGATGCTCTGCTGAGCTTAAACATCTCTTCACAAGCAATAAGGAAGTTAGAATTGACAACTGTTTTAAAAAAACAAGCAGCACAAGAGACAAAAACCACCCTAAACTAACTATTAAAAAAATCAAATATGTCCCGAAGAAATTCTGCTTCCTATGTCAGCACTACAGAGGACTTCAGAGGAGCAGGAACAGAAGTTACAGGGCTGTTTGCATAAGCTGAAAGAGACTCATTGTTGTCCCAGTACCAGGATATGGAGGGTACAGGGGCAGGATCAGTCCAGCTGAGTACCTGTGTATTTATTCACATTATTACTATATTCCCCTCATTTTCTCCTCTCCATTGCAGTTTTCAAAGTACAGTTTAGCACAAGCCCTACCAGAAACAAAAGTCAGAATAAAGGTATGCTGTCAACAACATATTTGTGACTGGATGAATCAGTACCTTCAGGGCAGGAGAAAGAAATATTTCATGTCAAAACAGTTGACCCAAGATAGCTGCTTTAATGCAAAATCCCAGCGAGAAGCATGCTTTTACCTAGGTTTAAATAGTCAAGATAAACTGCAGGGTGAGGGGTACATAGGAATATAGTATTTTTGACTCTGCAGGCACTGTGCTTCATTTCTACTACTATTTATCTCAACCTGGTCAAAGGCAGCTGGTACTTTACTGAAAGAACATTACTTTTACAGGGCATTATACAGTCTGCCAAATCAACAATGGCTTAAATTGCCTTTTCTTAATAGGCCAGTGGTTCTAATACAGAAACAGCAGAAATAAACATGCCTTGCTAGAGAACTGCATGTACCTCAGCCCAGTTTCTCTTTAGCCCTGCTGCTGTTACATGAACAGTCATCACAACAATTAACAGTCCCATTTCTTATCAACAGCATCCTTTGTATTCAAAATACAACAGGTGAGCTGAAGCAACTGCAAAAAGCCATCAGCTACCACATCTCAGGGTGGTAAGTGAACCTGAGAAGAGATCATCCTCTAACCACCATCCCCAGTCTGATGATGTTTTCCACACCCACATGCCTAACCCAGACCTCTAGAGGAGTCCCACGTTCTCCTTCAAAGGGGGTTAAACTCACAGCCTTTTGGTTTTGAAATGGAAACAAGCTGGAGTAGATATTTTCATTGGTTTGTGTTCTCATCTTCTGTTGAGAATTTTTATTTTCAGAGCTTCAGGAATTAGAACTATTACACACCAAAGGCCTCATTAAGATTATGTAATTAACTTAACTAATGAAAGAATTTCTAAATGTGTTTTTAAATATAATTATTTTTTATGTAGTTGCCTAATTTCCTAGATAAATAACCAGGCTATTGACATTTTGCAAGGCTCACATTTATAAATAGTGTATTTCTAATGCACTAAACTTAATGGAATCCTTTTAGAAAACCTATTATACTCTTTAATGTAATGTAAAGTTTTATTACTTTTTAGTAATTACAGTGTTTGTTTTGCAGAATTAATTACCAGCTGGCTTCAACCTGAATGACTTATCATTCCAAGCTTCTCTCCCCTCTCACTACACATTGAGTCTGGGTCATTGGCATAATTACCAGAGATTAAGCAAAACGGGTAGATTTCTTCCTGTGTTCTCCTGTCTACTTGACAAGAAACGTTTCCTCTAAATATTCTACTGTGAACTAGACCTTGAACAAGAAAATGCAATAACACTATAAAAAGAAAAAAAATACTGCTTTTTATAAGAGTCCTACAATTGTCCAACAGGAAAATTCCCCTGAATGGGAAATGCATCCTAATAAACTTCTTAAGATGCATGTACCAGAGCTTGTCAGTTACATGACTCCACTCAGAAGACAGCTGTTTTATTAACCCTCTTCAACAGCCAGAGAAATTGACGAACAAGTGTCATGAAAGCTCAAAACAAACAAACAAAAATTTCCTCTTTTACACTGATAACATTACTGTACTCACATCACTCTAGTAACCCATTTTTTCTTGATAAACATTTGGATATGGGGAAAAAACCATAATGTATCTCCTCAAAAAGAACTTGGCAGGAACCTGCATCAAGACAGACCAAACACTAATTCCAAAAAAGTTTACAATGACTCACCCTGCCTTTTTCCTTGTTTTGACATGCACACACACAGTCTGATTCAGTTCTGTAAATTAAAAACCACACATGGACATATGCAAAGCCCAAAATTCTCATAACAGCTCAGGATCCAGAACAGGGTGCCAAGGCTTTCCAGCCCTTATGGGGTTGTTCAGAAATGGGCTGGTGTATTTTTGAAATCTGATACCAAATGAGTCAAGTTATGCATATGCTGACACAATTATATGACTGAGGGCATAATAACTACCAATTATTCTAAATTTCCAAACTGAGCATTTGCTTACATTATATATATATTTTTAAAAACCCTGCAGTTTCAAGAACAAAACAATTGCAAACCATTCTGTGCTTTCCTGGAACTAGACTGAAACTTCTTTCTCCTGCTGAGACCATAGATGATTAACATCGTTAATGTTCTTACTAAAACTGTTTGGAAAAAGTGACAAGTCTAATTTGTTACTGACAAGCCAGTTGGGAGTATGTTTAAAATGCATCAGTCTTGCTGTTGTAGCCTTTGAATGGATGTGTGGTTCCTGGCAGGTAGACATGCTATTTTGTTATAGACTATCTGTTATTTCATCAGTCTTTTTAGCTGGCTCCAGAAGGGAAAATCCTCCATTTTGCTTACTTTCATTTCTGCTTTTAGATTTTAAAAGCTTGTCTTTAAAATATGAGATGAGACATATTGACAAAGTACTAAACTTCAGCATGATTTAGCAGGAGAAAAAAAGCGTATTTTAGCAGCCTGAATATCAAATTTGGCCTGTTTCCATGCAGGACCTGTCTCCATCTCTGCCCTGACAGAGATAAGCAGAGCACAGGGCACAGGCTCATGTTCAGCAGCTGCTTCACTGCAAAACAACCACTCTGCTATTTTGCATCTCACAGCTAATCAGGCTTCAGAGCTCTCAAGTAGTAAGACCAGCTTCCCATGGCCTTTGTACCACAGGCAAGTCACAGGAAGGTGGCATGGAATAAACCTCTTAACTTCAATATGGGGACAGGCAGCCGTGATGTGGAGCAGCTGAATCCTGTCTGGGATGCAGGATTGTGATGAACATCACCCAGGTGATGAGTGGGCCTGTCAGTTTCTTGAGAGGCTCAGCAGAATGAAGGATTTGGTGGCTGTGCCAAGCAGCTGGTGTTAGGAAAAGCAATCTAACAAAGATGCTTAATTATAGAAGCATAGTGGTTGGAAAAGACCTTTAAGATCACTGAGTCCAACCATAAACTCAACACTGCCAATTCCACCACTAAACCATGTCCCTCAGCACCTCATCTACTCAAAAGTCCCACCAGGGAAGGTGACTCCACCACCTCCCTGGGCAGCCTGTTCCAATGCCTGACTGCCCTTTCAGTGAAGAAGTTTTTCCTCAGAGCCAATCTAAACCTCCCCTGGTGCAACTTGAGGCCATTTCCTCTCATTCTATCACTTACTACCTGGGAGAAAAGACCAACACCTACCTCTCTACACCCTCCTTTAGACAGAGCCAGAAGGTCTCCACTCAGCCTCCTTTTCTTCAGGCTAAACAAGCCCAGTTCTCTCGGGTGCTCCTTGTAGGACTTGCTCTCCAGACCCTTCCCTGGACACACTCCAGCACCTTCACACCTTTTCTGTAGTGAAGGGCCCAAAACTGAACACAGGACTCAAGGTGCAGCCTCACCAGTGCCCAGTACAGGGGGACAATCGCTGCCCTGGTCCTACTGGCCACACTATTTCTGATACAAGCCAGGATACTACTGGCCTTCTCGGCCACCTGTGCACTTATCAACATCCCAAGATCCCTCTCTGCCCAGCAGCTCCCCAGCTGCTCCTCCCCCAGCCTGTCGCACTGCCAGGGGTTCTTGGGGCCAAATGCAGAACCCAGCACTTGCCCGAATAAAGCTGTCCCCAGTCTGGTTCATACTATGACTGTGCAGACACGGGCTGTCCCAGTGCCGCTCTGTCTGGGAGGATGCATCAGTCCTGGCAGCTGCAGCCCTGAGCTCGGAGGCGAGCGCCCATCACCGCGGCTGAGCCCTCAGGGCGCTGTGGGCGGACTGCAGCCGCGCGCGCTGCCTGAGCAACCTGCGCGCGACGCGCTCTGCTTCCCGCTCAGGTCGCGTGCACTCCCTGGCGCAGCCACCGCCTCAGCCGCGCGCGCACAGTCCGGCCCCTCTCCCGGCTTGAAAAAGCCCCCGAAAGAGCCCCAAAAAGAGCCCTTGCCCGTCCTGTTTCGTCGCGATTCTCTTCCCCAGCGCGGACTCGCCTGCACTGGACCGATTGTCCTCAGCGAGTGACCGTCGGTGCGTTTGCAGCTCGTTCACATTTGCCACCGCTGCTGCTGGCTCTGCCCCTGCCCTCAGCAGCCCGCCCACCAGCTACGGGCCCCCGGCACAGTCCGGCCGCTGTCCTGGCTGGGAGAAGCCCCCAAAAGAGCCGTTGCTGGTCTTTTTTTTGTCGCGATTCTCCTCAGCGAGGTAACATGCAGCTCTGTACACCCTCAGGATTTGACTGGAGCAGCCTCACCTCCAGTACTGGGGGCAGTTTTGGGCACCACAGTCTAAAAAGGATCTAAAGCTCCTGGAGACTGTCCAGAGGAGGCCAGAAAAATCAGTGGAGAGTTTAGAGAAGGGTGTGAGGAGAGGCTGAAGTCACTTGGTTTGTTCAGCCTGGAGAAAAGGAGACTGAGAGGAGATCTCCTGGGGGTCTAGAACTTCCTCCCAAGGGGCAGAGGAGGGCCAGGCGCTGATCTCTTCTCTCTGGCCACCAACAAATGCCAGGAGCAGAGGGAATGGCAGGAAGATGTGGCAGGGGAGGGTGAGGTTGGCCATGAGGAAAAGGTTCTTGAGGCAGAGGGTGGTGGAGCACTGGAACAGGCTCCCCAGGGAGGTGCTCATGGCACCAAGCCTGACAAGATTCCAGCAGCATTTGGCCAAGGCCCTCAGGGACATGGTGTGAATGTTGGGATTGTCCTGTGCAGGGACAGGAGTTGGGCTCCATGATCCTTGTGGGTCTCTTCCAGCTCACAACATTAAATGATTTTATGACATGTTTCCATGATAAAAAACACTCCTGGACTTTCCTTCCTTTTCATACAAGAGCCAAAACTACTGCGTGGTTTGGAGGATATTCTGTCAGTAGAAGAGCATTCACAGGCAGACCAGAGGATTACTGATCCCATTTAAGTGCTGCAGGCCATCCTTCTGCAAGACAGAGTGACTCTATGCTCGATGAACAGAAGACAGGAATTTGCTAGAGTTAATGCCTGGAGAACTTTCTGCTTCAGCCAGAGGCTGGCGTGTTTAGACACTACTTACGCACAATTATGAGTTCATTTAACAGAGTGATATTTATAGTGATTTAGTTAAAATATTACAGCTTTGTAGCTGGACATTGATATTTATTTTAGCCTAAGTAGCAAAAGCTAAAGCAATGTAACTTACTTAAAGAAATAGAAATCCATATTGAGAAGTTGGAGAGTAACTCGGAGTAAGCAGAACTGCAACTTCTGTGGGAAGCTTCAGATGAGCAGCTTCAGATGTCCTACATCTATTCTTCAGCAAGATTCCAGATGATTGCTTTCCTAATAGTCTCAAGAACACAACCACTCAAACATGGTAGCAAAGAAGAGCAAGAAATGTGTTAAGTGGCAGTCAAAAAGGAAGTGTGAAGAATGCATCTCCTCCTGCCTCAAGAAGTATGTTTTGCTCTCCATATTGACCTGCTTAAGAGATTTTAATAGAAGAACCTGCTAAGATCTCTCTTGCTGAGTTTTTAAATTTGATCCCTTTACGCAGCACAATGCCTCAGTTAATTTAACAAGCTGAGAGGGATTTATAGCTCTGACTTAGAAGTTTATAAATTGCTATTGCTTTTCTTGAGTTTTTAATTTAAAACAGTTGCAAAGCTTGGTAGTATCTCATAGAGAATGATTTAAACCTGGCCATGCTGCATGTCTGTAACCAAAGCCAGTATAATGCAAGACTGCTATCTTGCTAAAAGTAAGGGGAGAGGTAACCTGCTGAA
>NW_010312928.1:136602-137707 GCF_000700745.2 Antrostomus carolinensis
TGCTGAACAGACACATGAGAAGGATGGCCATTACACCTGCTTGTGTTACTCCACACAGTATATATGTTGTGTACATTGCCTGTATTTTGCTATCAGATACATCATTTTGTATTATCAGCAATGCTTGGCATTTCTCCTGACCTCATCATATGTAGGTGATTTTTTTTTTTTTTTCAAAAGGAAAACGTTACCTCCCTTCAGCAGAAAAAGAAGTTAAGATGGCAGAGTGAGAAGGGAGTAGCTTTCAAAGGTTCAGAGACCATTCAGAACCCCAGTCCCCACTGCTGATTTTGAATGATGGCACTCTTGGGGCTACAGCCTAGTTCCCCTTCTTGTATCATCTACCAATTTGTATTGCACAGACCTCACTGTATCTCAAAGAGGAAAATGGAGTGTCACAGTGTGGTGCCAATGCAGGCTACAGATGGCAGGAGGACTGGCCAGGCTATGGTAGCATGGGTTGGACGTGCAGTGGTAAACACAGAATAGATATGGCAACAGATCCATTCATGCAATGTAGAAATAGCTTTTGTTTTAAGCAATAACGCTGGCACTGCTAGCTAGAGCAGATATATAAAGTGGATCCTAAATCAGTCTACATAGTTAATTGGGGACTTCTTACCTTTTAAATATTCCCCGAATCATAAGAATGCCAAGAGCTGATCAGAAAAGATTCATGTCTCCTTTGGTATAACAGTATTTGTTAGTGCATCCTGATAATTACTCGGTGAGTTTCAGGCTGCCAGAAATACCTTGAAAATTCCCCTATGGGTGATTTTGTGGAGGAAAAAGAAAAAGTGAATATTAACATACTGTAGTAAATATTTTTTTTTATCATACCAGTACTGCTACAAAGCCTGAGCCAATTTGCAATTTAGCAATGCTGAGTCTTCCCACCTCAGCTCTAGCAATCCATGGCTATTGCTGCCTCACTCAAAAAACCCAAACCTTTTCTCACATTATAGCATAGAAGATGCACTTTTCCTTTCACGCAGTGAGGGAGACTACAGCTCCAGAGATTTATCAGGCCTCAAAGCTCATTTGGAGCTAAAAGCCTTATGAGAAATCCATAATGAGAAAGATCTGATAGTTTAATGCATTCCTG
>NW_010312928.1:137717-151889 GCF_000700745.2 Antrostomus carolinensis
TTCCTGCAAGAACTGTTATTTGCTAGGAAATGGATAGGATAATATCATTCCTGAGATCAACTGGAGGTCAGTGTGTTAAATTTCAGCTCTAAGTGTTGGTGCAGAGGGATTAAATTAAGAATGGGTGACAGTTCAGAGGCAGTAAGACTATGTGACACCTCTAGACAAACTCAGGTCAATTCTTAATTAAAACTTTAACATTCAGTTCAGTTTATTTTTCATTTTTGATTCCTGCTTCTGGTCAAGATGACTCAGTTTAGTGTTGTGTCTTGCTAATGTTTGGATATGTACCCAAAACAAACTTTCAAATGTCTTTATTATAGCAAGATTCAAATAACTCAAACAGTATCCCATGGTATCAGGACATTGTCAAGCACAATGTTTGAACCATAGAACTTATAATCTAAACAGACAAGACAGGAAAACACTATTATCAGGTGGAGAATTAAGTGAGCAGCTACCAGCTTTTAAGCAATTCAGTTCTCATTTAGAGAACTAAGCAAGTTTTTCAGTGTCCTTGCTCTTTCTCTCAGCCAGTTAAAATCACAGCATTTACATTCCTCTAGCTAGTATCTTCCTCTCTACTTAGTCTGAGAGCAGCTTTTGGAGACCTGTCAGAATAGACTATTTACCTTATTCCTCCACTGTCATTCTCCCACCCTCAGTTCAGTGAGGTTGGCAACAGCAAGAGCAGCTCAGTTCTGCATAGTAGTGTCTTACATTTGCTAAGACAAACTCCTGCAAGACAGGAAATGCTGTGTTTACAGCACTTGCTGATCAGACTATCCATGGAGAATAGTGGGAAAACTTGAGCAACATGTCAGACATAGTGAGACTTTGTCTCACCTTTCTGAGAGAGAGAGAAAGGCCAATAAACCAGTCACTACAGGGACAATATGGGGTTTTGGCTCATGGCTGAGTGACTCAGTGCTGTTGAAACTAAAATAATATGCAAAAAATTACTCGGCGAGGTATTTTAATTTATTATTTGCTGTGCAGAAATAAAACACCTTTGTAATGCAGAGACTGTGTAGGAAAGGTTCATGTTATTAATTGTAATAGAAGTTTTCTGCAAGTGAAGCATCATTAGTATGCCAACACTTTCTAGCTCTAGATCTCAACATATTCAAGAAAGGCAGTCTGTCACTGACCCTGGTGTTTGTCATGAAATAACAAAGGTACTAGAAAATTGAAAGTCACCCAAGGTAAACAATCAGATTCAGAGAACCAAAAGCAGATGAATCCTGGGTTCACATTCAGCCAAGCAAGTAGCAGTAATTGCACAGATTTGAAGTAATGACCACAGATACTACCTGGTATTTTATATATGGAGAAGTGACAAGCAATTTGAAGGCCAGGTTGACTAGGAAGCGAGATGCAACAGAAAGGAGAACTATCATTACCTTCTAAGGATGCTACTGCTGCTGTGGTATTTATAGGGGAAGACCAGAATTAAAAGGAGTGTTGAAATACATCAAACAGATAATCTTGGAACTAATAAGACAATGTAGAACAAATCCACTGCATGAAGATGGTGAGAAGGATAGAAAGAAAGAGAGTAGAAAGCTGAATTTCAGAAAAAAATTGTAAAGCCAGAGGTGGGGTTAATGCATCTTTAGAATTAATATAGTCAATGTAACACTGCAAAAAGCTGGTCATAAATTGCTGCAAGGGAAGGAGATGACAATGGGGAGTCTGTGTGGACTTACTGAATAATAGTATCATAGCATCTGCTGTACAATATGGTTTGAACTTTGCAAAGCCCCACTGTATAACTCACTTGTCATTGGGCTGAGAAAGAGATGACAGATCTGCTGGGAGTGCTCAAAAACAGGCCTATTAATATTTTTTTCTACAAAGAGAAGTTCTAGACCAGCTGTTCTCACTGAAACAGTGTTTGAGCAAATAGATCAGCCTCCATTAAAAAAATATGTATAGTAGAATCTAGTAAAGGTTCCTGTGAAAGCAAGCAAATGTTCAGAATGAGCACTGTGTCAGTTACAGTTAGCTCCAGCACAGAATTATTTACAAAGCAATGGAGAAACATTCCATTGGAAGGAAGCAACTGGGCCATCAAGTCTGAGCTTTCACACCGGGATGGTAACAGCAGTGACACCAGCGATCACACAGCACATCTCTCCTGCAGCATCCCAAGGCTGTTCTGAGAAAACAGAGGAAGACAGAAGGCTGCTGCCCGATTTCCAGTCAGAGCGTTCAAGTGAATTGAGCATCTATTTGAAAAACTCCTACCAAGGTACCAAAGCAGTTGCTAAGCAGAAACATGCTCTTTGTCTTATTTATTCTGTTTTGAGGAGTTAAATGTTCCAACCTTATGCTGTTTTTTTTTCTCCAAAGAGGCAATTATTTTTTTCCCAAATAGATGTATGCTGTTTGTTCTATATGGCATACATTTATAATTACTTTAGAGCACTGTGGTTTTCTCTAGATATCACTAGAATTGCTACCTCCCTCTGTACTTTCACTGTGCTACTGTGCTCTGATCAATACAGAATAGTCAGGAGAGATGCTTACTTAGGTATTTTGCTTTATTTCTTGTGGCCTTCACATATTTATAAAAATATGATCAGATCAAGTTGTACCTCACTGGCCTGTTTAATAACTCGGAGCCAATCCCTGTGTTATAAATCATCTTCTCACTGGCATCAACGGTCAGATAGCTCAGGCACACTCTGGAGCCTTAAAACCATCAGATGCAATTCCTAACTCCCTGCTGGACTGGGGTTTGTTTTTTAGGCAGCAAGGCCAGCCATTTAGGCTGTTTAGCAAAGATATTTGGGCACTTCAGCTTCCACTGATTTAGGGTTCAGGCATGTGAATACATTCCAGGGTCAGTGCTTGTTCTCAGTTCAAATGACTTGGTTTTCCTCTGACAGATGTATTGCAGAAAAACATACAAAGCATGACATCATTACCTGGACACCCATGGCTCGTGGAGAGGCTTACACCCGAGCCACTGCTGCATTTCTTTAAGAAAAGTGATCACCATCTATTTAGATCTTTTCTGAACTGTCACATGCTGATTCATCAAGAACTTGAGAGCAAAGTGTTTTGATCATTTAAAAAAAATAAAATACAAGCAAAGCAAAGATACTTGCAATGACATCTTTGATGTTTTATAGATTAAGAGAGTCTTTAATGAATAACAGTCATTTCTTGTGCCATCTCATTCTGGCTTTGAGAGTTTTCATTAACTGAGATTAACACCAACTGGAAAATAATTAAACTAGCTTATAGAGTCTGGCCTTTCCATCAGCACTAGTAATAAAATCTGTTGATGGTGCTGATTAATTAATAGAATTAAAATTCTAGTTCACTGCATTATTCCTCAGTCCCACACCCGCTTCTATTCTTTTTTCATTGTATGCAGGAAACAGTATTCCTTAAGACAATACCAAGAGGACAAATAGAAACTGAAATTAACCCTCACTTCCTCTGTCCTTGTAAGAAAATATCCTATTTCTACAGGATTGCTTATCATCGTTCACCACTGATCTGTGCATCTGAACTCCTCATTCAAGTTCCCTGTTCAGCTCCACAGAAAGAGGCTTCTGTGAGGAAGTCAAAATAAGGAGGAAAAAATTATACAAAAAGAAAGAGGCTCTTCAGCTGCCACAATCCCAGCTCTCCTTTTGATTGTTGTTACTGTTCTATTCACTGGCAGCAAGCTTGGTCTAAACTCTGTTAACCACATCAGAAATAGGGCAAGGTTTTTCTAACCTTTTATTTTCATGTAACTTGAATGAAACAGTCTTACCTCCCAAAAAAGAAAAAAAGTATAAAAATCAATATTCCTCCTGGCACTAATACATATATGACTTTCAGAAATGGAACAAGCATCTGGTCAATTTTTCTTCATTCTTTGTGATCATAGAAGATAAATGATGTAACGCCAGTTTTTGTTCAGGCCAAATGGGTCATAATTATCTTATCACTTCATTGCTACTTAAAAGAACAGGCAATTTCTTGTCAGCAGCCAGGACAGTGTTACAGTCCTTGGTTTACTGAAAAATGTGTCAAAGTAATCCTAAAGATCTTCTGTTCTTAAACCTTGTGTTGAAATACAGGCATATTTTATAGATATATCAGGGAGAACCCATCATCTTTTGAAACAGAGTGAGGAAGAGGATAAGCAGCAAGCACAGTTCAAGTTTCTGGGATAGCTGAAGTGGTTATCACATTGTTTACTTCATTAGGAACTCTCATTTCCATTGGTAATATCCAAAGGGCTGATTCTCATCACTCTGTCATTAGTGATTGCTGTCCTTCAAGTCAGTAATTTCACAGCTGCCCAGGAGAAGTGCACCTGCACCGCAGGAATGAGAAGCACTACAATGCTGACCACCTTGGCTGTTAAGGATTCTATGTGTTTTCAGCAACATTAGGTATTTTAGACAAGTTTCCTGCTTTTTGCCTGTTCTTGAAGAGAATCTCAATGCGCTGGTTACATTTCTGCCCTTCATACCAGAGCTGCATTTCTCTAGCAGGACTACTGACCATTTGAAAAAACCAACACAAACTCAAGAAGTGCTTCTGACCAAATCTTAATCAGATTTACTGCTTCAAGACTCGTGATGCAACAGACAGCAATGGAGAGAAAAAGCAACAATCAACTGTTTCTGTCAGTGCTTCCTGCAGGAAAGATTTGTGTTTCAATCCGGTGCAAACCAATCAATGAGACAGTAGAAGCACATGAGTTAATTAATATCTTGTGATTGAAGCAAATAGAGCCCCACAGATTTCACGGGGCCCTTACCATTATAACTGTAGCAAATCTAAGCAAACCAAAGCAAAGTTCTTCTAAAGAAAGAACCCAGTATACGTACATTCTCCCCCCTTTCTCCTCCTCCAGTGAGATCAACACCATTTTGTTCTCTTGAACATTTTATTTTCATTTTCACTGCTTGGTTCTACTAAATGCTGATGGAAAAAGGCTCCAGCTAAATCAATTACTCTGGGATTTCTCTGTATCGAGGTACTGTACATTCAAAGGAGACAACTCTCCCCCTAGGGCAAAGTTAGTGATTTCAGTACTTTATCAAAAGGGGACAGGTTTATTTCTATATTTCTTGATGTCTGTGGGGTTCTTTTAATTAACTTTTAGGTTACTCAGTAAGCTGAGCATTATATAGTCTTTTTTAGAGATGGATTAACCATTTCCTTATCAACAGGAACCACATTTTACTAGTGCAACATCTGTTCCAAAGAATACACACACTTGAGACCATGCAGAAGCACCTTAGCACATGATGGAAACCTGCAGAGCCCTGTGCAACCGAGTTTTACAACTTGAAGATGCAGGAAAAAATGAAATTCCAGGTACTTCATAAGCCTCTGAATGCAATGCTTAATCCAAATAATCCAAAAGCAATCTTGTTGGCAATATAATTGTGTTTTCTAAGGAAGAGACTGCTCTAGCAGTTTGTTTACATATAATTGGATCCCTTCATAGGTTTGTATTGTGCTTATTTCTGAAAGCTTTCAAAATTGAAAGGTCTCCTGTAATATTTGACTTGTCTTTTCACTCTAACCTGAGAGATTACACATTACTTTGCATATAATAGCCCAGACAAATATGAATTTTGTATTAGTACTGATCAGAAAGTACAGCTATCCCTTGAGGACCAGCAACCAGGACATACAGAAAAATTGGGGAAATTGCACCGATTTTTAAATGGCTTTTTATTTTTATTTAGTTTTCTTAGGAAGCTCTTACTGCCTACATCAGCTTCTCTGTTGTAAGTGCAATTTAATGAGGAAAACAAGGGAAGAGAGGCTTTATATCTAAGACAATTTTAAAAGTTATCACAACTTTTTCACAGAATATTGTTTATTTGCATCTGCACACTAAAGTATTTGATTAATAGACAGATTTCAGAGCATGCATCCATCAGTGATACTATTCATAGCTCTTAATTGGAAGCACTTCATTTGCCTCTTATACTCCATTAAGAGTTTCCTTCTTAGTACAGGAGACCAATAGTTTCTTGTGACTGAAAAGAAAGCACATCCTTATCCTTGCATAGAAATTACAAAGTTCTGTGTGCAAACAGCTAATATTGCATTCATTAAAAAAACCTACATTCAATGACTGTTTTTTTCCCCCCTAGTCTTGTAGCAGATTTTCAACTCCAACTTCCCACACACTCTAGTAACCAACTTTGACACACAAGCATTATTGCCTGGCAGTGAATTAGACTATAAATTTAAGGATATAGGATTTTGCCAACTCAACAGCCCACCAAGACATTCTGCTGACTCCAGCCACAGTTTACCACCTGGTGCTTGAGGAGAAGCTACACCTCCATCAAGCTAAAGATAAGTTGTGTAGTAATTTGCAGCAGGGGAATTCCTTCTTGACACCACCACCTCTCTCCAGATGCTTGCTTTGCAGAAGTTTAGGGAACTAGAAACAGAAGCAGCTTCTAAGTTGTGCACTAGATCCCAGTACCCAGAACTCTCTCCCTACCAGGGTTTGCTTAAAAGCCTGTTGACACAGTTGAATCCCATAATTCTGGACTGCAGTAAAACAGTCTTCCCTAGACTTTACGTGGGAGCAATCCTGATGTATAGGAACAATCTGAAATTTGCAGTACCAGTTCAATCCAGTCATTCTACACAGAAATCTTTTATGCTTGCTCTCTTAGCAAGGAGAAGATGCAGTCTTCAACACTATTTCTGACAACTCCAGCCTGACACTTGTAAAGCTATTCAAACCAAGCACAAGATTTGTCAGAACAAGGCTGACATTTTACATGAAGAATAATGATGAAATGTTTAAAAATGTGCTGCAGAAATACTCTCACAGATAGCACTGGCAATTTGAATACAACAGCAAAGTGTTACCATGTAAAAATCAAACCAGAAATTCTTTCATGTAGCTAAACATGGAGTTAAATTATGTAAAAGCTGCCAGTAGTCTGATGCAGAAGGGGCAATTCACAAGTCTTGTTTTGTAGTTTAAGGTATAGGGACATTTTGCATTAAGAATTGCACTTGTTTCACTTTCATTCTTGCTGTCAGTATAGCTATGTCATGAACAAACAGGGGGTGGAAATTAAGGATTCCTCATAGCCAAAGGAAGTTAATTCTCTTCCATTCTGTTGGGCTAAATGAGTATGAATCCTTCTTAAGTATTTTGGATGACTGCAGTGATACAATAGCACTGATAGTAATGTATTTTATATAGCTGAAGATCATGAGAGAGCTATACCATGTGGACAAGCCAATTGAGCATATAATACACTGAGTTTTGTTCTCTGCATTTTGTAGGGCATTATAGTAGAATCCTGTTGTCTCTTTACAGTGAAGCCTGGATCTTTAACATGTACATTGGTTAACTGCAGTGATAATTTAAGAGATTTTATTCTGCTTCCCTCATGCTCCTTCTCAGCAGAAGCTAAACATGCCTAATGCTGTAACATGGAGCCATATTAAGAAATTTTAATACATTTTTTAGACATCCTGGGTGCAAAGAAAAATTCTGAGAATGTCTAAAGTAACCAATACCCAAATTTAAGACAAACTAAGCCATTTCAAACGTAAAAAATTCTTGGAAAACTGTAAAGGTAGAACCACTTCTCAGGACAAGTAAAAGGGAGTGTGAAAATCTAGGTGTGCACACATGCTTCATGCTCTGCTGAATTCTCAGAGTAGATAATGCCCCTTTTTAGGACTGCTGTCATGCACAAGGGAGACCAAACTGAACACTATCCCTCATTTGTTTTTATTTCACTAATCCATAATTAAAAATTAAATAATTAAGTACAAGAAATCCATTAAGTTATTTAAACAATTATAGTAAACAGTCAGTTAAAGATGATGGGTCATTAAGTTGTTATTGAATGAGGCTGCTGTAAACACATAGTACTAACTTGCTTCCTCAAAAGTATGTAGTACCTGATAACTCACACCCATCAAGGATCTCTTAATTCTATATTATATAATATTATCTCACAGTCCAATAAATGCAGCACATCAAAATGCATATTTTTCCATAGCTACAGAGCTTGCACTCTCTCCTGTGGTTTGAAGGTAATTTAGCAAGGAACATTTCCCTGCGAACATCAAGAAAGATGAAACATCAGCGCAGAGGTGGTGTCAGCCAGCAGATGGTACTGCAGGCTGCAGAGGACAGGCTGGGCTGTCCTTGTCAAGCTGCTGGGGAGGGAGCCCTGGCAGAGGTTGTGCTCTCAGCCTCCTTTCTCCCAGGGTTCTGATGTCAGGAGACAGGCAGCTCATTATACCACAAAGCCAGCTGCAGGAAAGTCAACTTTTCAGCTAGCCAGAGGCATCTTGTCTGAATAATCTAAATAGGCAATGTATGCCAGAAAGCATCATCTGTGCTCCCACCTTTACTCCACAGCCCCACTTCCTTCAGCTGTGCACCTCTGGGTGTGCAGCAAGGACAGAACATGCTTTCTCATGGCTGGGAGCTCTTGTTTGCGCTCCCTCACTAGTTCCATTTTGCTCAAGGACCAGCAGCTGTTTCTCAGTGTGAAACCCAGCCCCATGCACAGTATCAGAATAAGTCACTGGTATTGCTTACACCCCTCTCAACTCCATTTTAGTTATTGCAGGCTCTTCTTTTTCCAGTTGCCTTCCCAGTGAACCTAGACCCTGTCTGCAGTGCAAGTTTCATCAGCTCTCAAAGTCACCTTCAGTTACAAAGGATGCAATACTTGTAGGCTTCTTACCCACACAGAACAAGCCACCAAATGTAGCAAATCTCACTACTAACGTAAGCTGCATCTCCTTGCATTTTCTAGGGGCCAGAGGCAAGTGATGAATTGAGCTCAGGGAAACAACAGGACTTGCAAAAAGCTTTATGGTATGTATGATTTGCTTGCTTCATGAGGTTGGAAGTTCTTTTAGGATATGCAGATGTCTCTGGAGGTTGACTAAGCCAAGACACACACTTATTTTAACACCTCAGTCTATTTCTGGATTCCACTTTCTGACATGTGCTCTCTCCCCTCCTCCCCCAAGACAAACTGCATTGCTTATGAAACATGAAGATTTTTGTTTAACAAGATAGGTGATGACCCACTTTAGAATTGCATGATTGGCAACTGAAGGGGAAAAAATATGCTTTAATCACTAGTCTCTCTGGGGAAGATTTTAAATAGTTGAGCTGGTTCTAATATGACAGCACTTAACAGATTTTGTGTTCTTGTCTCATTTTAAATCTTAGTCCATGAGGCACCATTTGGAACAGCTACTGGAATCTTGACTAGAATAACTGTCCCTCCTGGGGAGCCATTCCTTTGGGAATGCACATATCATACCCAAGCTGAGCAACAATCCACTCTAATGACTGACACTGTTTCCCCTAATTAACGAAGCTGATTGGGAGAGTCACAGTACCTTAGGTTTAGACCTGTCTTGCCACTGATTCTCTGACAAGTTAAACAGATTGAATAAATAGATTAAGAACAGGTCTTATGTTTTCAAGAAGTTCTAACAAAGCAGTGCTTTCACCATATCATAGTAATGTCTCTTACCTTGGTACTACATGTTCTGTAGTGACACCAAAAAGCTCAGAAATTCAGTCCCAAAGTCCTTCAGCACATGGTCATCTTAATGGATTGGGAATTTCTCCATGAATCAGGATCTCTTCCCAAACTGACTAAACATCACATGTACACCAGAGACTAAGCAAGTTCCTGTCTCATAATTTAGATGTAACATAATTTAGATGCAGCCACAGATAGCCAAAGGGAAGCTAGGAATTGCAGGTAGGTCCAGAGCCCCCATTTATCACTTTAACCACTGTATCATCCTTCTGTCTCACAGAACACCCATCAAATCAACAGTTGTTCAGATTGCTTTGCTAGATGGCTCACACACATAGAGTTGTGCACAGCCTTTAACTAGCTGATTTTCCTTTGTCTTCCCCTTGTACATTAAAGTTTTAAAGACTGAAAAGTGAGCACTGAAAAATTCCTCAGTCAGCAACCTGCTATCTATTATAGCAATTAATCACAGACATACTTTGTCAACTTCTCCTTGTTCTTATGCTTTATGATCATGTTGTTATTTCACAAACACAATAAAGAGGGATTAATCTTCATTGCTGGGAAAATTGTTTTCAGGACTAAGGGTAGCAGCCTTATCTATGCTACTGATCTTGTGGTCCAAATCAATCCCTGACAGCAGAATTATTTTTAACTGGGATGCATTTATTAAGCCCTAGCAAGTGCATTTTCAAGTTCTGCACATTATCATAATACAAATCTGTCATTCAGGACAGCATATTCATACAGTCAGTGCAGGTTCAGCAAGCAGAATATGAGGGTTGCATACAACTGAACAGACTCATTAAGCTGACAATGCATATGGTGATGTAATGCACCTACAAAAAAATACATCAGTATGCTATTGCACTGTTTTGTTACTGACAAGAATAACTGCAATAATTACACTGTTATGATGAATATTCTATAAAACAGTAACCATAATTTAGTCTGTTACCAAGTCTAACATCAAATTGTTTTTCTAATCTAGAGACTAATTACACAGCAGATACTTCACAGTGCAGATTGACATACTCTAGCATTTTAATACCCCTTATCAAATAAGTTCATAAAAAAGGGAAAACCAGATCATTTTTCAGGTCTTTACAGCAGCTGCACTCCATCCTATGCCACAACACAACAGCAGCCTTACAGAGGCACTCCTGTGCCAGCCTTCCCAACACTGATCACAGCCCCTAGTAAATACCTCCTTCAGTGGCCATTAGAGATAAATTCCTTTTTCCACCAGTGTGCTTCCTGCTCCTGACACTTCTTTAAAAAGCCAGATCACCGAATATCCACTGATGATTTATCAGCTTAATACCTGCCCCACCAGCACAACTGCTGCTTGCTGCAATCTGGAGTTACACACTGCTAGAGCTTGGGCTGCTACAGTTTATTTCCCTGATTAACTCTAGACCTTCTCCTACACTTTTCCCCCACTCTTACTGATTGGGGAAGGCAAGTGCAGGGAAGGGAGTTTCTATTTAATAGCTTTGTTACTACAGAAATAGAAAAATTTGCTAGACTGGTAATTTTCTGCAGTATCCAAGCAGAAAGTGCTTGTTAGGGTGGGGCAAGAGCTCAAGTCCAAAAAATGAATAAACAAGCCACAGTATCTCTCCTGCTGGAGCAGGTACTCTATTTTACTATGCCTTAATAGTCTTTGTTGGTCAATTACAAATGTTGTCAGCACCATACAGACACAGTTTGCCTAATTAAGCCTTTCATATTAAAAAATGCCCTTACCACTGTCCCCTTAGGTGGGAGGAAATTAATAAATGGCTGGATGGCATCAAGGTGGTTTTTCTGAGGGGCACTCTGCCAGTGCTCCCCAAGCAGGTGAGCAGTACCACTTTGCTATCTCACTGGTACATCATTTACACTTAACCCTGAACACCTTACTGCCTAGGTAACTAGTCAAAAATCAAACTGTGCCAGTACACATATCACAGCCTCTACTGAGATTTCCTTTTCTGTATAAAGGGACATTCAGAAATATCTGGTTCAAGTTCTCAGCTACTGTACATTTCAATGGCTCAGCTGATGTAGATCTGCAAAGGATCTAGTCCTTGATCTTGAATTTCTGATTAACTTTCTTAGCAGTTTAATATAACATGTGTGTTCAGTAAGAATAGCAGCAACTGCACTGTTCTTATACTGTGCCACAAGATAAATTTTATTTATCATGTGGTTTAACCATGTCACTTTCACAGTGCCCAGTAATTAATCTCCCAAAACTTATTTCATTCTGAACCTTTGAGCAGACCCCAAGGGATATTAATTGTTAGCATATCTGTCAGGCAAGTACATCCTCCTTCTTTCCAAAGACTGCTCAGCTACTACAACAGGCAGCATTTTGTCTCCACTTTGAAGCCTGTAATGAGACTCTACAGTTGTAGGGTAATGACTGCAATTGGTAAAGCACACAGAAAAGCTGACCACAAGCTTTCACCCCACTGTACTGGATGCACATATGGCATTGTTTGGGGCTATTAAATTTGATTTATGCCAGTCAAGCACTATGACAAGATAGGTGGTGCTGGAAAAAAGGCTTGTTAAACTTACTGTACAGTCCATAGAAAAGTTTAGACAAAAAAAATAGGGAACACAGTTTTGCTAACAGCATGGCAAGTGGTCCTATTTGTTCTAAAATTAAAATGAACTGGATGTTGGTAAGTCAAGCAAGAAATTGAGCCATGTCCCAAGTTGATAGAGCCTGTTGCGAACTGCCTTTTAAATGCTAGGAGAGACTTTAATGCCTACAATGGAGGCTGTGTCTGACTACCTCTTTTAAACACATCTTTAGCCTTGTGCAATCCTTGAACAGAAGGAAAAATTAATCTGGACTTCCTGCTGTGGTAGCTGCTTTTCTCCAGGAAGTGCCTCCCTGGTACATGTACATGAGCCCAAGGGCTCAAAGAACTTCCCAACTCACAACTCATTTTCACAGCACATCTACATGAGCCAATAGCAGGATGACAGGAGGCAGCACAGGGCAATGCAGAGCAATTCCCTCTGGAGGAGAAAAGGACCTTTCTTTGCCTAGTACAGGGGCTTTCCACTGGTCCTCACAGCACACAGATGTAATTAAGCTAAATTGCAAATTTCCTTTTTTAAGTGATACTAATTTCCTTTTGTGTCCACAGCCTTGGTCAGGTCACCATGCCTCATTAAGACACAGCATCTCAGGTGCCCAGCTCTGAGGGGTTGGGAAATCTTTCCCACAGAGTCATTCTTTAATAACTGTTATTAAATAATGCTTTAGGGACCAACGGAAATTATGTATTTTAAACATTAAAGTATTATTAGTAGTAAGCAATAGAAATTATTGTTCTGGAATAGAATAACATTCCTGAAAGAATCTGTGCCAGCCTTAATTACACTCCCATTGTATTTCATCTTCATGCTCCCCACACTGAGAGGGAGGGGTGGGTGGAAGATAATTGGAACAAGGTGAAAATGAGTGCTCATTAAATTGCAGACTACACAAGTACTCATTCCATGTGAGAGGGCTGTAAATATGACTTTTAATGAAGTTATGACATGCTTGCCAATAAAAGTCATTTACTTCGCAGTATTACAGTTAATTATACACAGCTGGAACCATTTATTGCCCATCCCTTGTTAACTTTGCCTGGGCTCATTAACCCTTTCATAGCTCTGCTTAGGATACTTCAAAAAAGAAGCATAGGTTAAAGAGGCTGCAGGAATTTTAGGAGCAGGAGCGTAGATATTTGTAGAGAACCTTTGCAAAAGTGCAAGTGCTCCAGCTGGAAACTGAATTGTGCACTCAATTCTGGAAAGTACAAATCTGTAGAAATCCACAATAGAAACAGTAAGATATAAATGGTGAATGAACAAGTGCAGAAGCACCAAAAGGAACATGATAGTGGCAAGCGTGGATAGCACACAGGTCAAAGCCATCAGGGCTGCAGTACATCTACAAGCAACTTCACAGAAGACTGACAACAAGAAGTTTTATCTGCAGTGTAGTGGATTTCAAACAGTTGGTTTGTAATACTCTCCTCTGGCCATAAAACTACAATTTCATATCAAGTCACATCAGTATAAAGATCTGGTTTCCCATAAGAAACCTCCATATTCTCTATATAGTAAAAAATTGGATTTTCTATAAATGAAAGCACAACAGCTCAGTTTACCTGTTCACTGTTTCTCACTCACTGGTATTCAGTCCTTTTGGCAATATACCAATTTAGCCAACTTTGTCAGAAGCACACAGCACTCAAGAGGGACAGGGTTTTGCACAGCGTGGCAGTGCAGACTTCTAAACATCCCTTTAAATCTCATTTACTTCTCTATTATTCAAGAGAGAACTTATTGCCTAAGCCATAAGCTTTACACTGTAGCCCCTGCAAGCAGAATATCTTATTTTCCAGGAGGAATCCACATTTGAATACAGGTATCAATTTCAGTTCCTTTAGTGCTGCTTTGCAATTTGCAAGTAGAATGACCTATCTATTGCTTTCCCAATTAAAGAATCATATAAAGAAGTCAAAAATTAATTTGATGACAAGATCTAGAGCCTTTTCTGTAACAACAGGTCACCGATGACTACCTAGACTGTGATGAAGAAAGCAGATTAAGCTTACAGCATGTTTGTCCTTAAGGATTCCTG